>NC_046262.2:34676623-34976623 GCF_009819885.2 Catharus ustulatus | reverse complement strand
AGCAAAACTGGGCAGGATTGGGAAGTTTCATTGCCTGGAGGAGCCCCTGTAGAACACAGTGGCAAGTTTCTGGGCTTTTTGTGCGGTTCTTCACTTCAAATTGTTGTATCAAAAGCACTTCAGTAAAAGATTGCAGTTTGTCTTCTGCAACATGTTGCATCCACAGGGATAGGGACATGAAAAGGTATTTCTGAGTTTTCATCTAGAAAGGAAAAATTTTTGCTCAGTTTCAAATTCTAGCTCTCCATTGACCTTGAACTATCGTTGAATGAAATTATAACTAGAATGGCTTTATAAAAGCTTATAAAATATAAAAAACTATTTCTTAGTTTTTTTCTTCTTCCCTTTTTTGATGAATTTTTTGAATTAAAAACAGTTCAAACATGTCAATATTTGGTTTTCATTAAAAATTGAAGAACTTACTTTCAATGAACCCTAGACATCACATCTCCATACAGACAGGGCAATTTTATTACATAGTGCCCACTGGATTCCTACACAAAGCATACAGACTGTCCAGCCAGGTAAGGACAGAAGTATGATAGCCATAGAACCATTAATGTTGCTAGCTAGTGAAAAAGAATGAATAACCTCTACGAAATTCAGAGCTTACATACTCTGTGGCTCACCTTATTTTGTGACCTATTTCCCACTGCAGCTGGAAATAAAACCTTTTTTGGTACCTAACCAATTATGTTCCTTAAAACTGACAGCAAATGTGCATATCTAAGACTAATGAATTAAAAAACACTCCTTGAAAAGATCACAGAAACAAACAATTTTCTGAGAATTGTCATGAATCTGCTCCTGAACTTGTATAAGATGACACAAATTTGCAATCAAGTATTCTGTGGGATTTAGCAAATTTTACATACTGTACTATGGAATCCACATTTTAACTCCAGAGGAACAGAATAGCAGGGAAGGATAAGAGCAAATTTGATTATACTGTAGGTTAGTCTGTTGGGTATGTACAAAATTAAGGCAAGGTTTTCAAGGTACAGTTTTTTTTTACTAGTTAGATCAAGAGACCTTGCCAGAAAAAAAAGGTAAGCTTTTGGACAGATTAGGATAGACCTTTTTTTAAGACTATGAGCTGGTATAAGAAAATATACTTTTTCTCCCTAAATGCCATGATTTATGTCTCCAGGTTATCTGCACTACAGCATGAAACAAGAGATAGGGAAAAAGTCTTAAGCAGTAAAGTAAAATCAGTGTAGCAAGTCTTAAGTCTGCCTTGAATTTCAAGGCTCCAGAATAATCTTTCCCTCACTAGAAATACGCACTAAATGGTATTTCTGAAGAATTCTGAACCCAGTAATCCTTTTCTGGTGAGAAAGCCTAAACATTGTCACTGAGGAATTTTACATTAAAGAGGTGCTGAGCTCCCACAAGTTTTCTGATATACATACACTGAGACTGTAGATAAGGGGAGGTGCCACCCACATCCCTAAAAGCATTGCTGCATTTTGAGATGACTGGGCCTGCGTCACAACCAGTTCAAGGCAGAGATGTTTTACCTCATGACCTAAAACAGAAGAAAACAAACTAAGTTACAAAGAAATTAATTTCCCTTTAAATTTGTTCTCAACTCATAAAATAAAGGAGGCTTATTGTTCTACTAGAGCACTACATTACAACTTGCTTTTCTAAAGATCCTACTTAAAGCTTTTAATGCATACATGTTAGAAGACTCCTCTTTCCATTCACACACTTTCAGCAAGAAATACCAGCATTTGTTCAAGTTATTTTAATTCACTCAGGAACAAAAATGTGGGAATGCTAAGAAAAGTAAAAATTAAAAAAGCCCCTCCTTGCAAATAAAGATTTAATCCACAGAAGGAAAAATTAGTCAATATTCCTGGATTATGATGCTGTCTGAAATCTAAAACCAGCCACAAAACACACGTACTGTTTCCTCTGCAAATTCCCTGATTTACAAGTGATCCTAAGCGAAAAGCAGGAATAAAAAAACCCTCCAGACATTTAACAAGTTTCAGCTCTTCAAAAGAACTGCAAACCTCCATACAGAATTTTTTTCCATTAGTTTGAAAACTATCACCCAGTGTAATTTAGTAGAAAGCGCATTTCAAATCAGTAATAGCCAGATGAACTACCAAACAGTTCAAATATGTGGAAAAGTTGCATGCAGGCTCTGACATGGGCATTGGACCATACATTTAGCAAGTACTGAAAACAGGATACATTTAGTTAATTATGATGGGGTCTTACGTAAATAGTTCAAATGAAATATTCAGGTCACTTTCACTAATGTTTTAGAGAACTTCTCAGCTCTGATCTTCTTTAGTTTTTCTTTATCTAAAATAATGTCCACATGATGATGGCAAATATATACTTGCAAACACTAAAAAGTCAGTCTTGAAAGAATAATAGAACTAACCACTGCATTAACTTCAAGTCCTGAAGCGGGTTCCAAAGTTTGGGAAAGCTGTATTAATAAATAAGATTTGTGACAACTACAAGTCTTAATAGAAAACTACCACTCTTACCAAAGTCCAGCCTCATCAAAGGAGAAAGAATGGATGCCCAGTTTACAGGTGGATACTGATGGCTTTCTCCAACTAATGCAATGGGTGCCAGTGCTGCTTTCACCAGCTCAGCTGGGACAGATTCAGGGCCTAGAACAGAAGATTCAGTCTGAATTTTATACACACATACTTGGATCAACAGCTCAGCAAAAAAATGCAAACACTGCACTTTAGTTCGAGCTGTAGTAAAGAACTGAAAACTGTTAAAAAATCACTATTGCTTCCTTTTGCATCTGACAATTAATGAACAGTTACACTTTTAATCTCCTGTAAAAATGGGGTTTTTTACTAATAAATAGAAACTTTCTGATCCCTTGTTCTTGAGACAATTTACAAATTAATTACAGATATTCCTCATCTAGTAAGGTAGTATTTTTGCATTTCTTAATGGTAGAACACCGAAGTTTTCTGACACTTTTCATTTCCCATCTAGTAAATGCAGGTCAGAAGAACAGTCAGATAGGTGCCAACCTTTGCTACTTTATGTTATGTCAACATAAATTAACTCAGTCCTCCTGGAATCCAAACATGGGCATTTTAATCTCCATTTAAAGCAAAGCTTGCTATTCACAGGACAGCAGTGAGCTCCCTTAGCTCCACACAGGTGTAATCCTCTCCACCTATCTTAAGACTACTCCCAGACATCTGTCTTTTTACCAGGCTTCCTCATGTAAGATCATACTTTCTTCAGGCTTCTTTGCATCTATCATAGCAGTAATCTAATACCACTCTGTTACAGAGTATCTTAACCCAACATCCTGAAATAAGGGACAGCATAATGTCGGTCTGATGATGGAGTATTAACTGAGCATACAGGCTAATACTTAAAATGATCTGACTTTAATTCTCACTGGGAAGAAGCATCATCTCACAAGACGAGAGGGAAGGGAAAAGGGTTTTAAAAGTCAAAAAATTAGGTAGAGAAAATAAAGTCCTAACTACACCTTATCTTTCTGAGTGCAATTAAATGCAATTAATGCAATTAATTTTTCTTTCTGAGTGCAAGTAAATTTCTATTTGAAATACCTCACATTAGTGAAGTTCAAATTTGCACTCAGGAAAGTTCTCTATGCAAATAAAAGTAAGTGTTTAGGGTCACCTTTTATAGCTGTAACAAATTTCCCAGACAAATGTTGTAGTTTGATCCTTACCTTTCTTTCCACTTTCAATGGCAAAGTCAATGGCTGCCCTGATAAAGCTGTTTACAGGTAAGTAGCTAAAATCTGGAGGAACTGTGAAGATAAAAACACTGCTTGTATTCTAAAACATCATCAGCAAGAATTATAACCTTCTGCTCCTGTGTAAATTTAAAGGCCAAATTGAGTTATGGTTGAGCTAACTGATTCTGTAGGTGACTCGGAGTATTTAGACCACAAGATTGATAGAAGTACTGGCCTTTTCACCTTTAAGGCAAGCTAAACATTTCTGGTCGTGAGAGGTGCCAGACCTGAAAAAACAAATTCACAGGTCAACTGAAAAGCCAGGGATAAGAACTTCCTTAAAAATATATTAGGCACTGCAAGCTGGGCTTTGAGAGGGGGTGCTTCAAAATTTTAGGAAGTTTAATGCAGCGGAGACATTCCATATCTATCTAACCTTAGGCATGCATGCAGGCATACATAAAAGCAGAAACTTTGAGAAACTTTTCTCTGTGATGTTCATCTACATTTTGTACTTATGGTTCCCAGTTTAGTTCACACCAAAGTGAACAGCTTCAACTTCATTAGTTTCTGCTTATTACTGGTATTTCATTAATGATAATTATCTGGCCTTTATTTTACCAATGGATATTGAAACAGTACTTGAAATTAGTGATGTATCAGCTGCCCTGAAAGGGCATAGAATGTTAGTTTTTTTATTTCAGCTAACAAGAGAGTATCTGTTCTGGAAAAATACTTTTAAAAGGTCAGGTTGGTCTAAAACAAATAGAAGATTAATCAGGTCTAAAAGACACAAAGTAGATGCCAAATACATGTGCCATAGAAATTGTAAAACCTGTTTATAGTTTATCCTATAAAAAAATACAGAAGCAATATATAAGTTTCATTAGAACAATTTAGAGCCTTACTTTCACATTGGAATTAAAAGCAGATGGGGGGGATCCTATTCAGCACACTGATTCCTGCTTCATGTTCCAACCTTTAGGCACACTGGACCGTGAGCTGTCTGATTTAAAGGCTGTCATGTCATTCCACAGGGCCGCAATGTTTAACTTGTATTCCTAATGTTGGCCCTCACTGTCTTTTTAGTGATGTGCTACTTTGACATGTTCTTTAAGAAACAGTAATAAATCATCTTACCAGACGCCCTGTTCTGGGTAGAAGACAAACAGGACATGTGAAGACGCCCCAGAAGTCTCACTGCATTTGTCTGAAGACCAATCTGCTCTGAGAAACTAATTATCTGTTGAGACAATAAACCACTAGTTAGAAAAATTTTCCTACAATGCATCACTCAAACTGGACACAAACATTATGTAATTTCTTTCCAACAGACTTGGCTTGTTTGTGTAAGGTGTGAAGGTACACTAATGCATTATCCAAAGGAGTAAACCATTACCTGTGTAAGGGTTCTGATCACTTCATTCAGCTTGCTTTGAAACTGTGAGGACTGAATGCTCTCAGATTTCAGCTGCAACAGAAACAGAAAAAGGTGAATTTTGTAAGAGGTAAAAAAAAGAAGTAGCAGAGAAAAAATTCTGGAAACAGATTACATTTGCATCTTACTCTGGGGAGTGAGAGACAGAAAGGGAGAAAGCTATATGTCTGTAAACTTTTCCTCAGTGGCACTGCACATGGGCCATCTGATGGCAAAATTGAACAAACCCCATTTTATGCACTGCAATTCAATGTTGCTTGTTTCATATTCAACATGAATTATTGTGAAAATGTGATGCCCTGGTTTACAGCCATTGTTGTAGGAATGGGGAAGATGCACCCCATCTTGTCTTCTAGCCAAATTTCTCCATGAGATTAAGGTACATTTGCTTGCATACTCTCACCTGTATCATGCCTCCTTCAGAGCCCACCAGTGCAACCAGCCCACTGACAGCAGCCAGACGCTCCATTGTTGGAGAACCCTGGAAGAGTAAATCAGGACCAGTGAGCCAATGTGATGACACAACACTACTGTAGGACTAAATGTTTGTTTCTTCCAATTTAGAAACCATAACTACTATCACTAGTACACCTCTAATCCCAACAGCCTTTTCAGATCAGACTCCAGCATGGCAGACAATACTAATCCCTGTATTGATGAATCTAAGCTTTATATGGAGCTTCTCCTTATTCCTCTAAATCTGAAATCTTCATGGATTGACAAATCTCTTTTTTCCTAGCACAATCCGTATTCCACAAAATGTAACAGTGCAATTCAACTCAAAACCAGTTTCTTTACTGATAATTACCTTCAGTTGCAATCTTAATGGGTAAATTTAGAGTTTGATTTGAAACACCTAACTTTTCCAGATAAATTGAAATTATTATAATGACTAAGGCATTATAATCACCCTTCCTTTTTCTAGTTTTGACAAGCAGCACCTGATTTCACAAGACATTTTCGCTTAATAACGTAGACTTTATCCTTGGGCACTGGTCCAAATTAGCAAAAATGTCCAAATTAAGACCTCATTGAAATAAGCATTTCTCATAAATTATCCAAGTAGAAGAGAAACAGGGATTTTTTCCCTTTAGCAAACAGCCCAAAGTTATAGTCTTGTTTCCAAATATCAATCAAACAGAATATTCAGATAGTCATAACTTTTCCTAGCATCATTCCTGCAGAGGCAAGGAAAATTATGTTTCTACTGTTTATTTTAAATCACACACCATCCCTTCCCTATCTCCTCTACCCCCACGCATGCAAAAAATCCAAACCAACAAAACAAGTACAAAACCCAAAATATGCATTCAAACTCTTTTACCTCTGCAAGTACAATTTTCATCCAGGCTGGCATTAGTCTGCTACTCAGGTCTTCAGCTTTCCCATGACCACAAGCTGACAATCCATGTGCTATCGCACCTAAAGCTAAAGCAAAACTGTAGGTCTGTAAGACGAAAAGAACTTATTAAAAAAAATTTTACAAAAATACATTTGTTATTGAAACATTACTTACATATTTATTATTTCCCAACAGTTGGAGGTAATGTCTTTGTCTAGAATACCAGATGACTCCTTACTTCAATTGACATGGGATTTTCTAAAATTACGTCTTTGGCACAGAGAGCCTTTGTTTAGAGTAGATTTTCTGATATTAAGACAAAAAACTCTAGCACAGGTAGTTAGCTCTGACTCCCTGTTTTTCAGATAAACATTCTGAACAGTTGATTAATGTACTAGCAGGCTTTGATTAAAAAATAGTTGCTTCCCCATGGCTCTATCTTTTCTTGGCAAACTTTAACCAGAAAAGAACTTGCACTAAAATACTGAGATTATTTTTGGCAATTTGAGGAGTACCCTAGTACACTAGGGATGAAACACACACCTTGAGGAAGCCATGGTTATGATGCACTGTCTGGTGGTTAAGGAAAAGCAAAAATTCAGAACCGCACAGTTGATGTAAGAAAAAGAATTTTTAGAAATACGCTATAAAAGAGACAAAAAGTGGCAGGATACAGGGACTAAAGGCATAAAACAACAATTTCTCTTCTAAATCCAATCAAACACATACAACTTGCTTTTATTTCACTGTCTGGTAATCATATTAATGAATCAAGTGGTAGTCTTAGTAACTGCATAGTATGCAAAATACATTCAGCAGTAGTTAATGATTAAAGTAGATCAATGTAATTGTCTTGAATTACAGTTCAGTTAAAGCAGTATCCAATATTAAATAGAAAAGGAGAGAAAGAGAACTGAAGCAAAGCCCAAATACAGAATTATTACCTGCTGATTATTTTCTGCTAAGGTCTGTAGCTTGTTCATAGCCTTCTCGGCCTCAGCTGCTTCTATGATTCCAACACTGAAGGCAGAGACACAGGAACAGGCCACAGAATAGGCAAGTACCTGAAAAAAATTTTATTCCATTAACTAGAATCAAACTCACTGTAGCAATGGTTATATTAAATAATATGCCAGCATGACAGAAAAGACGTAACATTTTCAATCTATACAGCAATTTCACAACCATAAGGCGCACTAGACTATAAGACGCACTTTTTTTTTGCAGCGAGGATCCACTGCTGGCTCCCCCCACATGGCTGACGGTCGCAGCCCCATCTGCCCCTATTGGCTGTGGCACCGCTGGTCACGGCACCGCGGCCTCGCCTGCCTGTGCTGGCTGCGGCGCCGCTGGCCGTGCCTGCCTGTGCTGGCCACAGCCCCGCTGGCCCCACCTGCCCCTATCAGCTATGGCCCCGCCAGCCCTGGCACCGTGGCCCCGCGGGGCCACCCTTGGCTCGGGGCAGGGCCGTCCTCAGTTCGGGGCAGTGCAGGGCCGCCCGCTCCCTCCCTCCCCGCGCGGCTTCTGCTGGCCGGGGGCTGCCTGGTTCCACCCTTCCTCGTGGCTCGGCTCACGGCTCGCACTTAGGAGTTGGCAAATTTCGCAACTTTGTACATTATATAAGGCGCACTGGACTATAAGGCGCACTTTCAGGTTCAGACCAAAATTTTAGTCAAAAGGATGCATCTTATAGTCGTGAAATTACTGTACTTTCAGGTATTTATTCCTCTCTGAAAGATTCTTCATTGACACCAATAAACAAACGCAACTAAAACTTGGAAATACTTCTGATTTTACAGAGGTCACTAAACATACTCAGCATGCTGTGCTCCTATCAGGACTACAAGCAGGCCCACCAAGCCAGAAAATGAGCACATTGAACTGTCCTTCACACAGCCCTCAACACCAGCCTTCCGTCCTTGCAGAAGGATTCACCAGCAACATTGCTTTCCTATGTTCCTGCCCTAACCACAGAGAATAAAGAAGTGAAGTCAGGACTACCAACAAAGCAAGTGTGCCAAGTGTTTAATCTCCTCTGCACCAAAGTTCAGCAGCAGAACACATGACTCTGAGGGAAGCAAAGAGCATCCACCTACTGTGCAGGATTGATATCAATTTGACTTGCAGCAAGTAATGTACCTCTTGCTGCAGCAGGCTAAAATTACTTCTCAAGTACCAGGTTATATCCAAGTCATTTACAGCTCTGAAAGAGTCTCTTGTACATCTCATATAGTAGGATTTACTCATCCTAGAGTGCTGCACAAATTTTACTCATTTGTACAAATCCTTACAGAAGTTTTAATTGAAAAAGGTTTTGCTTTTAATCCCAAACTATCTCATGATGTTAAACATCTGCTGCCTTAATCTCAGAAGCTGCTGTATTAAACTCAGTTTAACTTCAATAATGCACTTGAAGATCTCTGGGGACAGATAAATTATTTCATAGCTGTGAGTAATTTTAATGCATGCACCATAAACTGCAAAAGGCTAATCCCCAACACTGTACTGCCAAAAAGCTAGAACTCCATCGAAGAAGATATTTAATAAAGAGCTTTCAGAGCACTACCAACAGGAGGAAAAGAATAATACTATCAATCTCTATTAACTCCCGTAGGAAAAACAGAGGATTATGCAACTCAACTGTTCAGCTGCTCCAGGCTTACATACATCATGAAGAGATAGAGTTGCTTTATTGTGCAAAACATCTGCTTGTTCTGATTTTTGTTTCGTGTAGTAAACTATTTGCATTTCATCAGTTTTCATTCTCAAGTTTTACCTCAGCAGAATTACAGGGTAAGTACATGGACCATGTTAAAAGCTACAGGACATATCCTTGAAACAAACTCCCTGAAATGCATGGCTCAGTTCAAGTGTCCAAAACATTAAGAGAATAGTAAATAGGGCCATAGCAGCATACAGAAGTACGACATTCACATTAGTTAGTGACACCAAATTTCAAAGTAGTATACAGAAGGCACATTGAAGGAGGAAGTATTAGTATTTAAGTTCTCTCTGAGAGTAACTTGTTGTCTGCTTTTAGTAGATCAGATAAGCAATAAACAACTGTTTATAAGAGACCCATATCCATAGCTACTCAGGATCCAACTTTCAACAATTTAATTTGGGGTTAAGGAATAAAAGAAGACCTTTAAAGGATCATGTCTATTATCTTTTCAGGTAGTTTCTTAATGTCTGTACAGCATGACACATTATTCTATTCTTATTATTGCCATTATTATAACTTTTTTTTTCCCAGTAGACATAAACTCATATATTGTGAAAGAAAAAGTAGAAATCAAGCCCTCCAGTACCACAGATAGAAAGTTTCAGCAGAAAAACTACAGTTACTAAAGGGAGGCAACAAAATAAAAGGAAGATTTAAAATTCGTGATAAAATAGGTCATACCTCCTGGACTCCTCTGCTTTGGTCCTCACTGCTGTCCAGATATTTGCAGAGTTTTCGCAATGAAGCAGAAACATGCACTCGTGATTCTGTTTGGCTACTGTGACTCATAAATGAAAGAACAAGTCCTACTCCTAAAATACATCCAGTGCTTTAAGAGAAAACAAAAGAGAAAGGATTACATATGCTTTGGCTGCTCTGAACTCCCTTTAAACCCCAACCAAGTTTGCGGGAAAGAAGATGTCTCAGCCTTGCCTGGTAACTGGCCCTGTAGATAATTTATTACCATAGTCCATTTTGCAAACGGTTTTTAATTCACCATCTTTTTCAGGAAACACCAGATGAAAGAAGAGCATAAAAAGAATATGTGTATTTAAAAGTAATACCTACTTATACAGACTCATTAATCCTTCTGTTGAACCAGTAGCCCCAACAATAAGCGCCATAACCTAGTATGAAGGAAGTATGGATCCAAATTTCAATGTGCAATTCGTCCTGATAGTACAAACTAGGAAATCTCAATTAAACATACTAATTGCAGGTTCACTAGGTGCATTGGCATCTGCTGCTGTCAGACTCCTCCAAGAGCTGTTACATTTGTAAAAGTAATTAAATTAGTGATTAAGCCAGAGAACTGCTAAAATGGCTATAGAGATTAAGATATTCATCTGCTTTTCTTAACAGGAATGGTCAGATGTTCAGTCTAGCCTGTATGTACTAACTACAGTGGAGCAGCTTCATCAGGGCAGACATATCCAGCATTACTGTTTGATACTTAAAATTGCAACAAGAACACAGTTTCAAATGACATAATTTAATAGGGCAGTTGGCACAAACATCTCAACAGTCTCCGCCTCTTTCTCAGATTTTATCAGAAATTCCATTCTGGACCAAAGATCTTCTACTAAATTCTGCATATGTGTTCCCATAACAAGTCCCAAGTCATCAGTTTTGTCAGAAAACTTCCAAACAGTTTTGGTTTCCATCATGAGATACTAAGCATAGCAGACACTTATTGCTCTAAAGGTGATCTCTTGTTGGCATACATCCACAATAGCTCTTACCTGTGATGATTGTTTTTCCCCCTTGTACATCTCCCTTACACTGCCTGTAGCAAGCAACAAGTAGTCAAATGAACACGGTTAGGATCTTACACATTCTCCCAAGCTTCTCCTATCCAACTTAAAAATGGCAAGAGCTGCGGCTTTTACGCAGCTAGGTGAAAAAGAAACATCTGAGACTAACTTCAGTCATATTCCTAAGATAATGTTTTACATAACTGGGGATTAAGGATGATTGAGTACAGCTAAAATACAGTACAGTAATTTCACGACCATAAGGCGCACCGGACTATAGGGTGCACTTTTTTTTTTTGCAGTGAGGCTCTGCCCCCAGCTCACCCCGCGCGATTGCTGGCCGAGGCCCCGCCTCAACCTGGCAGCCATTGGCCCCCGGGCCCGCCTCCACCCCGCAGGGGCGGTGCCGCAAGCCACTGGGCCCTCCTGGACCCGCAGCCATGGGCCCCTGGGACTGCCTGGGTCCGGGAAGGGGGGTGCCGCAGGCCCCCTGGCCCGCCTTCACCCAGCAGCCATGGGCGCCCTGGCCCACCTCCACCTGGAAGGGGCGGTGCCACAGGCCTCCGGGCCCGCCTCCAGCCGGTTGCTGTGGCACTTCCGGCTCCCCCCAGGGCTCACAGCTCACACTTTTGGTTTGGCAAATTTCACAACTTTGTACATCAGATGAGGTGCACCGGACTATAAGGCGCACTTCCAGGTTCGAGGGAAAATTTTAGTCAAAAGGGTGCGCCTTATAGTCGTGAAATTGCTGTAATTTCACGACTATAAGGCGCACTGGATTATCAGACGCACCTCCAGGAGCCAGCAAATTTCCGAACTCTGTCCACATATAAGGTGCACTGGACTATAAGGCGCACTTTTTTTTTTGCAGCGAGGATCTGCATCATGCGCAACGAAGTAAAAAATTAGTAATGGAATCATGTGATTGTGGGGTTTAGTGGCTCGGCTCAGGGCCAGAGGGACTCGGCCCCTCACAGGGCTGCCACCAGTACCGGGGGCCTCTGCTGCGCAGCAGTGCTGGCAGCCCAAGCTGCGCTGTGATGCCAGCAGCCTGTGCCACCCCAGCGCTCTGAGATATGCCGCGATGCCGGCAGCCCACGCCGTCCCAGTGCTCTGGCAGCCCTGTGCCGCCCCGGCGCTCCAGCAGCCCTGTGCTGTGGCAGCCCCGGTGCCATGGGAGCCCCGTGCCCCCCCAAACTGCCGCAGCCCTGCGCTGCAGCATCCCCAGCACTGCAGAAGCCTCATCTTGCAGGAGCCGCGGCCACCCTGAGCCAACCCGGAGGTGAGAGCCATGGCTGTCCCGAGTCGTGGCAGCCCTGGCGCCGTGGAAGCCCCGTGCCTGAGGTTCGCATGGCGCTGGGGCTGCCATGGCATGGGGCTCCCGCGGCACTGGGGCTGCTGCAGCTCGGGGCGGCCGCGGCTCCCACTTCCGGGTTGGCAAATTTCGCAACTTTGTCCATATATAAGGCGCACTGTATTATAAAGCGCACTTACAGGTTCAGACCAAAATTTTAGTCAAAAGGGTGTGCCTTATAGTCATGGTACATGGAGCGGTCTCCTGGGAGTGCTATTTTTTCCAGCAAAGATCAAAGAAACCTTTTTAAGTAACTGGTGTATCTGAAACCATGAATAGCCAACAAAACAAGGACATGGCTTATATACAAGAGTTCTAAATTCAAATTTACACTATTGCTTGTTGACAAAACTACATAGAAAGAAAATGGAACTTCTCATTAGAGCAATAGTATTTTATGTCATTCGCTGCTAATAAAGACTTAAAAGATAATCGGAGACTAAAGTAAGAATGAAACTTTACCTTCTCTGCTCCCCTTTTTGTAATTAACAAATGCTCTCACTTGGCTACCTTATTTGTGAGATACATAAAATTAGTATTTAGGTATATTTCATCTACATGATATCTCAGACTTCCTAGCACATTTTAAGTGTTTTAGTGCCAGAGCATCAAGCTGCAGGGAGTTCTGCCTTCTACTGGGCACTTCCTGAGCCCAAACAGCGCACTGCTGCACTGCTATGCGCAGTGTTCCACAGTTGCACTGCTCAGCAGACCTACGCCCAAAACACTATCAGCCTGTTTTCAGTGAAAAAGAAAATCACGGTTTTAGCAGGGGTGAAACACTGGTGGAAAAACTCATGCCTCACAGCTGATCATGTCTGTGTCATACTGGATGAAAAGGCTGGAAAGGACCTTCCTTTGGAACATCAGTTCACAAGTGTAGAAATGCAGTATTTGGACAACTCTGCAACATTTACAGCTTTACATTACTTCTTCGCTCGCAGAGAGAATTCACACTAGACACCAACTTCCTCTTAACCTTTAAAAACCATAGCCAGCACAAAAAACTATCCCCTCTTCAATCCTCCTTCTCTTGCTTGCCATTGTTTCGTATTCTTCTGGCAACCTCTTGCCGTCAGAGACGTCTGGCTTGGTTCTTCTCTGAGGCTTTGATCTCCAGCTAACAGGCTGCATAAAACAGCAGCAATAGGCATCACAAAGGGGTGCAGCTGGTACAGTCCCTGTGTACTGTCTGTCTCACCCTGTGCTACTCAAAAGGCAAAAGAAATCCTCACTGAGCTATATAGGTTCACAGCCCAATGGTGCACAGCTGTGACTCCTCAGAGCTTTTCAGAAAGTGCAATGGAGAAAGGAGGGCAAACGCAAATGGCAATTACTGCTGTTTCTTTTGACCAGGGAAGAACTGAGCAGAGTAATGCTCAAAATTAAAGAAAACCTTATGCACTCACACTGAGCTGCTCAAGATACTGTTGTTCCTTCCCTGATTTAAAAGAGAAATGACTACTGTGGAAGAAACATGGTGCCATGCTATGTTAGTTGTCTCATGGCAACTGACATGTTTTTTACTGTCTTAGGAGTTTCAAATCCTGACAGTAAAAACTTAAGCAATGTAAACCAAGTCTGTAACTGACTGATTCAGGGAGTATGTGGCCCTCCAAAGGGCCTTTCCAGCCTGCCTGGTGATTACAGGGAAGTACTCAGAACGGGTTGTCTCCTTATCCTAGTTGTATATTTTCTGTGTAAAATTAAGGAAGAAAGTGTGAATTTAAAAGGCAGAGTACCATCAGTAATAAAGGAAACTCACTTGTACTCCAGATTGGTGTCAAAGCAGCAGTCCTCCAACACATCCAAGGACTTCATGAGAACCAAGTTCATCTGTTGACCAGGTATATCACTACCAAACCAAAACAGAAAAAAAAAAAAATCCAATGCCTGACAGTGGGAGGAGGTACCTGATAAAACACGATTTCAGCTAGACCTGTAACTACTTATATGCTAAACATTTGTGACATTTCACACTATTAGCTCTGTCAATCTCTCTCCATCTCATTGACTAACTTACTGATAAATAAAGAAATGCTTACATCTCACTCCAAAGATACCACACAGACTCCCCTCTTATAAAACATGTACTCCATTTTCTTAATAAACAGGACATCTTTAATGGAAACTAGCTCTATGATCTGATATAAGCTATAGCTACATCCCTATGAGTTTTGATTTGTTGCAAGACAATGCTTTGAAGAATGTGTAAGATTAAGCTTTCAAATCATGCAGGGCAATGAAAGAGCAAAACTAATCTACAAGAAATGGTCAGACAAATGTATTCACTTAACACCCCTCACCACAGAAATAAACCAAACACAAACCCCAAAATACTGATTCACATACTCCAAAATTCCGGGCTTCAATGATGTAACTTCATTCTCTTTAAGAGTCTTTTAATGCTTGTATGTAGCTCATGTTTGTCCCACTGACTAACCACCCAGATGCAGTCCGTTCCCAAATTATATGGCTGAGTCAGTGGCAGCAAGGCACCAATACACCAAAGCATGAAGATTAGAACTCAGGAATACTTCAGTTTTAACAAAAGCAGGTGTCTTGGAAACATTAGCTTCACTAAGCAAATTAACAACTGCCAAACTGTGAAATCAGTTTGGTACCTATGCTTGTGTATTAATTAAACATTTTTTATGGGTATACAGGAAGACAAAATCCATAGAAGTCAGGAAACTGGATGACTATAAAGCCAAACCTATTTCTTAATTTCACATGGAACCACCAGAAATTTGCAACTGAGGCCAACCTTTCTGAAAAGGAGGCATTTTCTAACAACTTCAGAACACTTCTGTGCTGCCAACAAAGCTCTAATAGCATGCTTTAAAGACAGTTCATTACACTACTTCCGTTGTAGCTCATCCTCCCATGTGTAACTCACATGACAAAAGTGAACACTGTCCCATATCCAGAGCGCCACTTACAATTGAACCAATGAGAACTGTGCATTATTTTACAATTTGTCTTCCAGCATAACTAGTCCCATTTAAAAGCATATGTGTTGCCCTTCTAGCTGACTGCTTTGCACTTTGTACCTTAAGATATGATAAAAATTAGTCACTTATCCTGAAAGAAAATCAAAATACCAGGATAGCTCTGGAGGGGGCTAAAGCAGGTGGGGGAAGATAATAAGAACGACCTTTTAAGAAACACTACAAAGTCCTTCAATAATCATTTGCCCATGACTTTAATTTCCCAGAGCTTAAGGCCAAATGCAGAAAAAGGAAGTTACTTTTGCAACTACATTAAATACAGTAGCTCTCACCTGACTTTTTCTTCATACAAACGTGAGATGAACATCCCCAAACCAAGACCCATGTGGATTTGAACAGCTTGAGACTCATCAGCATTTGGTTTCCCAGGTAACCTGTCAGTCAGTGTACTCAAGACCTCCTCAATCTTCTCCTTGCATGACACAATGAAAACTGGCACCAGGAGAGACAAAGCTGTGGCTGCACAGGATCGAGCTATAATACTAGCAGTATTTTCACCTGAATAGGATTTCTAGAAAAACACAAAAGAGAGAATTTTTATTCTCTTACTCCTTTCCAGGCAATAACTCTCAGCATTTGAGGAATTTAAAATAAACACCTATAGAGCAAACAGCAGCACAGATGTATTGCAATCTGACATTGCTTGCATGTGGCTTTTATCATTTTGATAATAAACTTTAGGTAAATACAAGTATGAACAGAAAGCACAATGAAAGAAAATGAACAAGAGCAAGAAAAGTTTTTATTTTCCTCTATTCCAACTATTACAACTCAAATAGAGCCAGGAAACGTATGATTAGAACTCCAGGTATGAAATACAGATACATTGCCTTGCCTTTAGTACCACAGCACATACCTGATAGAACCATGGGAAGACCTGACCTTTAGGCTGGTAGCGGCTATTCACAATACTCAAGAGGGTCTCTGTGACCATGGAAATCCAGTGTTTCATAGGAATAAAATCAGGTTCAGTCTATAAGAATCAAACCCAAATAGTCATCATTATTGTTTCTTAAATCAAGTTCTACCTAAACAGAAGCTCAGCTGCTGATGTTCCAGCTGTGATCCATCACAAATGAGATTATTTTGTCATTGCTATGTAGTGTAAGTAAAGTAATTTACTTGTCAATGCTGACTCTCCAGACAGTACTTCTGAACAAACACTATTCAGTGGAGCCAAAAATTATGAAATTATGAAAAAAGAGTTTGCCTGGCTTTCAGTGTCCATAGACTTGAAATGGTCAAAATAAATGAGTTAAATATTATGCTTCTTCTGACAGGGCACATACACACGCTATCTGCTTCTGTATAGATCACAGCATTTGACAGATGGCATTCCCTAAGTATGGTGAAATTTGAAATTGAAAATGTAAAGTACTTCACATCCACTTACCAGCCGCCCCAAACACCTAGCCATATTACTTTTCTGTATTCTACTAAGAGAAGGGACCCTCTTCCAGATTCACTCACCTCAGGCACCCCTTCAGTGTCTGAAGATAGGCTGCTTTCATATTTGGCTACAGCAACTGCAAGGCCAGTTAAAGCAAAAATAGAGTTCCCTTTCACCACTGGGCTGTCTCTGAACAGAAAAAGGCAAACAGTTAAGAAATATAATAGAGATGCTGGCAACAAAATATATATCTCAAAGCAGAAAAGTTACGCTACAGGTATTCCAGGAGGGAAGGCCTTTGCCCCTAGCAACTTCATAGGGCCCTCTTCTAGCTGAGCATAAATCTGTTACATTTTATCTTCAGGAATTAGAGAAAGAATGGAGGAGAGAAGTGTTTCAGGTTTTTTTTTTTCTTGACTATCTTTTATATAAAGGCTAGCACACACAAAGTTGTATAAAAACAGAACCTTTCTTCCACCATAATAAAGACTGCTACCCTGCAGAGCAAGTAGCACTACAGAAATGCAACAGCTGGTCTTAGCTAGTACCATTTCCATAGAGGACAAAACAAAAACATCTTCAAACGGAGAATGTTAGAGAGGCAGATGCCACTACATTGCAACAGCAAGAAAAGATTTAGCAGAGTAGCCATTATTGAAATATCAGCTTAAAAAAAAGTTTTGAATTATTTCCCCACACTACACAAACACTAACATCTTGGAAAATGATAAGATTCAAAGAGTACTAATTTCTATGACAGTGCAAACCTTTAAGGAAACCAAGAAAGAAAATCCGCCACTGACAAAAAAGAGGGAAAACATAACCGTGTTCAGTTTTGTACAAGGAAGTACATTGACATTCTAGTCATTACCAGAAAAACATACTGCAATATAACCCTGAAGCAGTTGAACAATACGACTGTATTAGACCACTTACAGGCCAGTAGATTCTTTTCATCAGTCTTCCTAAGAAGTTTTCTAAAAACTTCTTGACTGCTGCTGTAAAAATATACCTACACTGCTAAACTGTTCCAGACACTTATTCCAGATCCAAAGATGTCACTATTACAGTAAAAGTATTTTCTGGATTTCTATTTAGCTTTTTCAAACTAGAAACATGAGTCTTAGTGAAATGCCATCATTTGGAACAGTGAAACTATCTCCTCTCAGATAAGAGATATTTGCAAAGAGTTACAACAAGGTACTTAGTTGTTCATTGAAGTCTCTTAGTATCTTTTGCGTTAAAAAATTTCCTAATCTATTCATGGAACCTTTGCTGATTTGATCATCAGCTTCTAAAAGGCTATATTTCACTATGTACCTCAGAGAGAAACTTCTAAATCTACACATTCATGAAACCTGGATGCCTTAAATTTGATGAAGGTAAAAATTATCTTAACAAGATCTAAGAGGAAAAGGAGCAGTGTCCCATTCTTTATTGAAAACATGGGAAAAAAACATCATCTGCAGTAATTCAGCAGTTCTTACTTGGAAGCACCTTTGATGACATCAGTCAACATATCTCTGACCCTGCAAAAGAACAGAAAGAATTTACACCAGTGTAGAATAGTGTAGAATGAACTCAGCTAAATTCCTCTTCTGTCCTACATGTGTATATTCTAAGTTAACAAGTATATCAGCCTATCAGAAGATTTAGCACAAAATAATTAAAGCATTTAATCTGCAAAAAATCTATACACCACCCCAAGTTTCTTAAAGCTCATGTGCACTCCCAGTGTTTTATAAAGGACTCTTATTTGACTTAATACCACTTTTTGTAAAATGCTGGTTCATGCAATAGCCATAAATATGCTTTTTGAGCACATCATACACATAACTTTCCAGATCACTGTGCTATGTTATAGCACAATGAAATTTGAATGTTCTATAAAGGACAAGTATTACAATTTATTCAACACTTACTATATTTCTGGAAATCACTACAGGCATTTATGCTATGACACAGTATATAAACCTGAATTGATATATTAAAGCTATACGAGTGGTTACAATTTCTTACACATCACTGTAGTTTATTTATAACAGGCTACTTGTTTTCAATTGTTTAGTGTTGCAATCATATCAAGACCGAAGCAGAGATGCAATCAACCTCCTACACTGAAAGATGTGGATGAGGAGAGAGATCCTCTATTCTAAAACATACAGTTCTAGCATGGCCATGAATGTAATTCTTCAGAAAAAAACAACTTTAGACTGAAAATGCATGCCTCCTATAACAGGGCTGTATGTTATAGGACTGAGTTACACTCAAGCTTGGAAGAAACTTATTGTCTTAGGTTGCAATACAGGATATGACCAAAAGTACCTATTCTATCACCATCTGTTGAGACCAGGTGGGGCAGTGATCCTTATCTCTATGGGAGATATTCTCTGCTAATGGGCCACCAGTTAAAACCACATAGGCAGTGTTCTTTATCTTTTCACAACCCATCCTTTCTCCAGGGAGATACTGACTGTTAATGGGCCACTGAGTCCCACTGTATTACTGATAAAATTACTTCATCCCACTGGGAGATGCTCCAGCCAGGGGGAGGAGCCAAGCCTTTCCTATCTAGATAAAAACTGAGATTTGGAACACCAAGGCAACCTTTTCCCACTGGATTCCAGAGGAAAACCAGACCTTTCCACATCACCACTGGACCTTCAGAGGAAAACAGCACCCTTCTACAGGACCACTGCTTCAACTGAACCACATCTGTCACTGCAAGGGGACTGCAGCCACCATTTAACGGGACTGCGACCAACACCCTGCCTGACGGGGTGTCAGGTTGTGCTCTGACTTTGTCAGGGTTTGGAGTTTGTTTCTTTGTAGTACTGTGTTTCTATTTTAATTTTCCTAGTAAAGAACTGTTATTCCTATTTCCCATATCTTTGCCTGAGAGCCCCTTAATTTCAAAATTATAATAATTTGGAGAGAGGGAGTTTACATTATCAATTTCAAAGAGAGTCTCCTGCCTTTCTTAGCAGACACCTGTGTTTTCAAACCAGGACACCTACTCAGTTTTTCCTTCATAATCACACTGCTTTTGCACACAGTTTCAAAGCCACCATTCTAGAAGCATTTACAACTTGGTAAATACCAATGCAAAATGGCACAAAAAATTTGCAAAACTTATCCAATACAGGATTAACACTAAAGTTTATACTACATTGGTTATACCACTGGTTAATCCCAGTGAGCAACAAAATTGCGTAACGGCTACTGAAATAAGGGCCCTTAGGAACCAGTCAAATAATTGTGAACTGGAAAAGAAACTGAAACTAATACTGGGTTCCAGTTAATTTACTGCTTTGATTTCTTTCCTAATAAAGGGAATTCTGTTCATTTTTTACATCATTTACATTATCACCATTTAGGAAATACAGAGTAGAAATTCTTTAGGAGAAATCTGCAAGAGTGGCAATTGCTACAGGCCTTTTTATAACCTATCAAGAAAGGGATCAGTCATTAATAAAGGATCTTTACTACAACACTGAAGCATTCTGGATCTTCCAATGCAAGCCTCTATGCCAGAATTAGCTGGAATAAAACAGACACAACTTCTGAATTCCTCTTGAGTGGGACTTTGTAACACACCTTTTTGACTGAAACAGACCAAAAGCATTTTGGCTTTCCAATACATTTATGAACAAGCACAAAACCAGATATTTATATTGTCCATGAAGAAGTAGTTTTTTCTCTTGTGAAGCCTCCTAGTTCCTACCTTCTTCTCCTGGCCATGCATATGCATGGCTAAATCCTGGCAGACTGAGAGACACTTCTCATCTGACTGAAACAGAATTAGTGGAGGATATGGATCAGGGTGGGCATCATGTGCTTGATTTTAAACAACATCCTCAGTAATGCCAAGTTGCCATCAGTCCATCATGACATATATCAGATTGCGACTTGCATTTCTTTCTGTTTCAGTGAAACAGCTCATTAAACTCTCAAGAAGGAATTTTTTATTTTTGCATAACCCTTCTCTTCTAACATCCATAAAACCCCTGAATTCTTTAACACTTTCCAGCTGCTCATCCTACAAAGTTTTCAGGCTCTGTAGAGGGGAAGGAACCTGCAAACATGTGCATATGGAAATCCTTACAGTTACCCAACAGTCTTTCTTTCCACTCCCCTCTTCCTCCATAGTCACTATCTGATGGTTGTTTGTTGTTTTGCTGTGGGTTTTTTTCATTAGTGCTTATACAATATTTAAACTTGCAGAATTAAAGGCTTTGAAATCTTCTCCTCTTCTGTCCCCTTACTTGCCATTACAAGTCATCAGGAGCACACAGGCACTTCCTTACCATAGCCAGGCTGTAAATTGTTTGTTCTGCACCTCTTCAGGATCCTCTTTTCCATGTTTTAACTGCATCTCCAGCTCTGCCTGTCTCCCCTGCAGAATTGCAAAAAATGTCCTAAATGGATCTTATATCATAAGACTTATCTACATTGTAAGACATCTTCAGAGAATACTCAGGTAACACATGTAGGCTAAGGTAAGGGTTAGTTCGTAAGTGACCATGACTGCTTTGCATATGAGATCCCACTGTAATAGACAATGTATTAAAGGGAAGAATCCACAATTTTTTGTTCTGAGTAACAAAAACAAACTGCAGATGGCATAAACAGCCACAAATACTGAGACATCTAGTATCTAGTACATGCAAGGCCAAGTTCTCTTGGGAAGGGCTACAACAAGCAGGGAATGAGCTTTAGAAGCCTGCTAGCTAAAATGGATTCTAACAGCAAAACATCGCTTTCTTAATGCTCTAGTTCAGGCAGAATTGCTCATTCTTTTACTTTACTTAACTCTGACCTCTCTGTGATTTCCAACACCATTCCTTCTGTACATTTAAAGAGGTGATATAAATTCTGCCTTCTAACATGTTATAACACATATTACAACATACATATGTTATCTAAAAATATCTAAAACAGCTTTGTTTTAACATTCTGTCTCCAACGGAGAGAACTATAACTTAATTCATTTAGGTTGTCAATTACTGTTCCTTAGTAGATTATTAAGCCTTAAATAAAAAAACACAGGCACATATGCTGTGTTTTTCTGGTACTGAATGCTTGCAGTTTGGGTGCACACACCAACCTGAAAATACAGCACAGTGAATCTTGAAAATCCAGGTCTCACTCAAAAAGTGACCCTCCACAGAGATTAAAGGAGTACATACAACACACTGACTAAAAAGAAGGCAGCATAGCAGCTCAGAAACACTGAATTGTGTACTATCCAGACTACTCATACTGTAGTGTCTTTTGGTCACCTCTGATGAAGCGTAAGGATTATGTAAGAAGCAGCAAACGTAGGCTCTACTATCCTTTAAAATGGCAAGAAATCCTACAGATCCTTTAGAAAAAATCTGGTACATGCTAAGCTTCTTGTGAAATCTTGCCTTGGAAGGGAAACAAAACAGGAAAGTAATTAAATGCAAATGACAGTGTCCCCCAAGACCTAAACCTTCAATCTGACTAGTTGCTGCTTATTTTATAATGGGACTGGCTTGGTTTAGGATCTCGCATTTTGCTGATGGTCAAGATAAAAACACTTTTGAAAATGTGAGAGAAGAGTATGTCTTGCTGCACAGTAAAACAATGAAAAGCCAAAGCTTCTAGAATTCGCTCAGCAACCTGAGCTGCTTGTGCTGGAAACAGTTGATGTGGCCTGGAAATACAAACAAATAAGCTATTCTGGTAGCATAGAGAGAGCATTCCAGAAGGGAGTTTATTTGCTTAACCTTTTTTAGATAATTTTCCCATTGAAAAATCAAATTATACTACATTGGTCTTGATACCAGGTGAGCTAACCTAATGAAAGAGAGAATTTAGGATATTTCCTAATCATTAGATAGGGTTGAAAAAACTGAAAGAGGAGCCTCCCACAGTGCAGCAAGATTACATGCTGATTAAGGAGAAGTTCTTTTTAATGAATCATTCCTTGATAGCTTCTGTCTCTTTTGCAGTACTACTATTTCAAACTTCCTACCCAAGCAACAGGTTAGAGCTCTAGCTAAAATTTCACCTTCTAAAAATTCTAAAAATTGACACATTCTGCAAGTTGACACATGAACAAACCTGCATGAACCTGAACTGTAAATAGAAACAGCACTTCTGCAAAGTATTCCAGACTGTGCTGTCAGGAGCTGAAGACTCACTTTTATTTCTGCTTTATAAATGTTATAATTAAGCACCTCAAGCTTTATTTTTTTGTAACTTCTATGAATTTTCTTGGTGGTAAAATTAAAATCCACACCATTTGAATAAGCATTAATGTCCACAATATTATATACCTCAAAATTACCTGCAGAACTGCACTGTAGGTTCGACTCATAAATCCTAACCAGGTCTGTGGCAGCAGTATGGAGTGGTGCCATTCAGAAGGCTGAATATTAACCTGTGCAACACACCAGAAAGGTTAGAAGGAGTTACATTAAGTCTAATATATGCAGAATCTATCTTCTCCAGTCTATGATTTACAGACAACCATTCACTCATTTCCACAGGCTATTACACATGGCTGTAGGAAACTAAAATGATCATGTACTTTATTCTCCTTCTGATTTTACCCACACCAAGTTACTTTCAACTTCATTACCCAGGCCAGTCAAAAGTGGTTCCTTCAGCTAGTGCAACAAATAATTGATCCCAGAGAGACAGTGAAATCATATGAGGCAGTAAGCACAACACTTAACAGCACCGGGAAATGTTTCTTCAGAGTTTGTGAAGATCCTAGATATTTCTAAAAGCAGAATTGTTAATCAAGATAAATAACTGATCTTCTGTTGTATCATTATTTTCCTGAGTCTTCCTTTTTATTCACATCTATTTTATGCCCCTAGTGATCTACATAAAGCAGTCAGTATTCTTTCTTCCCTTGGATTTTACAACAAAAACCAAAAGATTGTCCTAAAGCTCCACGCCCACTGCTTTCAGTGAACCTGAAAGATTTGTGAATAAGTACTAATAACCCTATACAAATAAAAACATTCTAAAAGTCAATTAATAAAGGTAACATACTCCATCTTGCAGACAATACAGATATGACCTGTAGTAAAAAGAGAAAAATCTCATCTTAATGACTCATGAATACTAGTCCTCCCCTATAGTTAAAAATATATTCACAGCTCCTTCTCATCTCTGCTCATCAATTCCTCCAAAAGTTTATGAGCAGTCAAGGTTCCAGGTAGACTTGCTTTCCTTGGGTTCCTGAAAAATCTGCAGCAAGTCCAGTCTTCCCCTCTGCCTCTACTCTGAAACAATTTTAGACTTGTAAATTGGACTATTAAGATTTCTGCTGGTCAACAGACAGCTAAACATGAGCCAGTGTGTGCCCAGGTGGCCAAGAAGGCCAATGGCATCCTGCCCTGGATCACCAATAGTGTGGCCAGCACAAACAGGGCAGTGAGTGTGTCTGTGTCCTTGGCACTGGGGAGACCACAGTTTGAATCCTGTCTTAATTTCTGGGTCTCTCACTTCAGAAAGGACACTGAGGTGCTGAACTGTGACCAGAGAAGGACAGCAGAGCTGGTGAAGCATCTGGAGCACAAGTCCTGATGACTGGCTGAGGGAGCTGGGGCTGTGTAGCCTGGAGAATAGGAGGATCATCGGGACCTTATTGCTCTCTATGACCACCTGAAAGGAGGATGCAGCCAGGTGGCAATTGGCCTTTTTCTCCCAGTTAGGGACAGGACAAAGAGTTCAGACTGTGCTGGGGAAGGTTCAGGCTGGATATCAGGAGAAATTTCTTAATGTAAAGAGTTGTTAAGCATTGGAATGGACTGTCCAAGAAGGTGGTGTATTCACCATCGCTGAAGATGTTCAAGAAATGTCTGGACGTGGCACTTAGGGCTATGGTTTAGTTGAGAAGGTGGTGACTGGTCAAAGATTGGCCTCAATAAGGCCTTCTCCAACGTAAATGATTCTGTGATTCAGGTTTAACTGGTCTTGTAGTGATTTTTTGTTTACTATGTAATCCACACTTGTGAAAGACAACAAAAGCAGGCCTGTGAAATACTGCAGGTATTCATGCTTTAGGCATCTTGTTATGTTTCAAGCATCTTGTTATGTTCAAGCATCTAGACAACATGGTCTATCAGAACATCTAAAATTTGTGGATGTGTTTGATGACAATAGAACTGCTGAGGGTGCTTTTCATTACTTAACTTTCTTCATGGCAATAAACATTTTGCATGTATTTGGAATATGAAGAAGGAAAGAGGAAACTGAACATCTCCACATAACAAAGAACACTCAAAATTCATCTACAACTGAAAATGCCTGGACATAGTGCCAAAGATTTTCATATAAGCAGTACTGCAACCTGCTACTTCAGTACAGGAAACAAGTAGCCTTTACCTGTCTATCGCTGGATATCAAGGGTAACAACAACTACACTAAGTGTGGTAGCAACCACAGGCAAAGGTGATAAGTAAGTTCTGACTGTTTTTAAGTGCACAATTTATTGTAAAAAATATTGGCTGGGTGGGGAAGTGCAGGGAATGAGAGCCTCAAGGGAACTGAGAATCAGAGACAAGCGCTTGTGGAACACTGCCTCACTGCTGCAGGGGTTTTCTTAGGAACATTACTCGGCCAGACCAAGCAGGGAAGCAGTTTTTAAGGAAGAGCTGCAACATGATATCTGAGGCAGTAAGAAATGGCATGAGCTTGGAGCTAGTAACCTGAGCCTGTCAACTGATGCTTAAGAAGGACATATCTGCCTGAGAAGACACAAAATCATAAAACGTGTTGGTCAAAATGCAAGACAGGTAATGCTAGCAAACCACAGGAGATACTACTCCTGTATGTATTTGATACAACACCTTTATGTCAGTGAAAAGTTTACGCATGTATTTAAATGCCTTGCTCACATATGGGACATAAAAAGAGTCATGTCTGTCATTTTATAAATAAGGCTAGCATAACACATCTGTATCAAGGAAATAGTGAATCAGCCTCTCTTTTAATTTTAAATTTTGCTTAGAGGTTCTTTTTAACATACTTGCATGCATATACTTCCAAATCCACCCCTAACACTTCTTTGTGAGAAAAAAAAAGTCTTGCTTTTCCTCAGTGAGGACAAGAAAAATAAAACAAACAAACAAAAAAATTTCTGAATATTGTTTCATCACTGGATGAAATACACTCAGTAAATTCAGTAGCAGAAACCAGCAGAAACTAGGTAATATTTGGAACTTCATCCATCTAGTGCAGAAGACTACACTACAATGAATTCTGCTCCAGAAAATCCAATTATCATCTTAAGGTACTCCACATACAAGGTTTGAATAAACTCTTGAATATCTTGATTACATCAACACCAAACCAGGAAAGAAAAGCACAGAGGGAGCTTTTCACTTTACTTTTCAAAGATGCATGTCATCACAGCACATGTAATTGAACACACTTTAAAAAATATACAGGGAATAGTTCTTCTATGAGTAGACAGAGTACCTAACAATTATTACTTGTAGTGAAGTAATACTGCATAACTCACCTCTGCAACTCAACTTTGCAACTGTGTCTGCAAATATGACTCATAAATAGGAAAAAGCAACTTGTGCCATTTCCAACACATTGAAAGCACTTGGATATCGAGAAAGATGCAAAGGCAAGACTCTTACGCATTTAAAAAAAGTCCTACAAATTGCACCAGTTCAGAGTGCTAAAGTCACCATCTATCACACTGGTTTACCACTACCAGTCTGCCTCTGTGCTTCTTGCATGCAGGATGAACTGTCCTCTTTCCACCTATACTAAAGAACAAAAAGATGGATAGCTAGCTGAAAGTCGAGTAACTCTAACCCAAAATACACATGAATAGAACATGAATATGTGGCACATGATGGGAACATGTATGACTATTCATCCTCAATCGTTTTCACAACAGATTAAGGATATCTGATAAGAAATTATTCCTAGGAATTTCTGTGAAGCATTACTTGCAAAACCTGAAACAATCACAGGCAATATTTGGAGACTTCTTGTACAGTGTGCTCCAGGCAGCCATAGGAAAAACTTTGACCACTGTGACTACAGTAACTTACATGCCCTCTCAGAGAGAGGCTGACAAGCTATGTTTAATAATCAAACAGCACATCCCTGTTTCTATGGGAATGATGATCTTTCTCTTTCAACTCACCAGTGACCACTGAAGAGAAATACAGTCAGCATTTGAAACATACCACAGTTTATTGAACCTATTTTCTTCTTCCTGTGAAATACTCATTCAAGTAACATAAAAAAAATCCTTCTGCATCTTTATCTGATCCTGCTGACATACATCACAGATACAACCAATTCCTCAGCTAGAATAGCACCTAGGTGATAAGTAAGTATGGCTCATTGAAGTTGAATAGCAAATTATCTTTTTGCTGCTGTTACTGTACAATCTGAATGCCAGCTAAACCCAGGTATTTGTTATTTTGTATGTTTTAAAGACTTTTTATCATAAAAGAAGTAAATTTTTCCTCCACATACAAATGTCACATAACTAATTTTTTTTGGTAGCAGAATACCAGGTATCATAGTTTTACAATAAAGAATCTCACAAAAATGAAACAGGTATTTTCAAGCCCCTCACCTTGCCCAAGTTGCCAAAATCTATGTGCAATAATGGCAACTATGCATACACAGATACAGATACATGATCTTTAGACCTCAATGCTTCAAAGGCAACTCCAAGACTTATGAACAGAACACTCCTTACTTAAAATGCCATTGTAAGGATTAACCTCAACAACTTCTTCCCTCTCCCAAAGTAATGAGTCAAAGCAGTAGCAAAAAAGCTACTGGTAATACTGGAATTCTGGTAATTTAAACTCCTAAAACATACACTTAGTGTGATGTGTTGAACTGTGATGTGATGGCTTTGCAAGAACACATTAATTCCTAAAGGACTGAAAGAATAAGATAGGCCTAGGTCCTACCAACCCAATTTTCTTCAACTAATTTGGCAGTTTTATAGCTTAGCCTTACACCTCCCTGTCTTTACTGTGAAACTCTGTTCCCCAGAAGAACACTGAGGATGAAACAAATATTAAAGCGTGAAATTTAGTTTGATGAGTCCAGGGACTTGCTTCTCATTGAGCCAAAGGCCCAAACAACTCTTTGCTGACCACCCTGTCTCTATGTACCAAGGGGAAAATGCAAGAAAAAACTTTTACTCTTAAAGCAGTGTAAACTGAAACCAGAAATACTGATTTTTTTAATCAAAATTTTATAGTAGATTTTTGCTAAAAGAGTTAGTTAGCATTGTCTGAAGATATTTTGTGTTTAGGTTTAAAACAGAAACATATTTGGATTTACTTTTAGTTTTACACCTAGAATCAATCAACTTGGTAAAATACTGAGAGACTTGGTAAAATATTTGTCTGTAATCATTCTACGTACTCACTAACTAGATACATTTCACCATATTCACCACAATTCAACTGCTATATTTTGTCCGGTGAACAATTTTAAGGTTGTGTTTCTATGAAGGTAGCTTGTTCACACAAGAAAAGTCGATTTTCGATATGCTGCTGGTTTTATAATTACTCTTAGTGCTCAAAACAAAATTCAGAACTGATCTTCATTCCACTATAATTTTAGTGATATAAAACTTTCATACATGCCTTCTATAATAATGTAATTAAACATATTTTTCTGCCGAACCTCTGTCACAGAACTCAAGTCTCCCTGAATGAAGCAATTACATACAATGCAGAGCTTTTCTTTCTGGATACTATGGAAGCGCATGCTTCATTCCTAACTCATTAATCTGAATCTGTTCTTCTGATAGATGAAATATCCCTGTGGACTTTCCCTGGTGCTCTCCACTGGAGCTTGTAAATAGTTGGAAAACATTTATTAATTTACAGTCCCATGATAATGAGGGGTATTATCTCTAGTTTCTGCTTTCATTCCTTCTCAGCAAAGATATCAAGATGGAAAACATCTACTAAATTTGCATATGTGGTTAGATACCTTGACATCAGTGCTCAAGGCTGGGTTTTCTAAATTTTTCTAGTTTGAGAAAAGAACTTGACATCTGAAGTAGTGTATAATCCCATTGACACTGACTTCATGATACAGAGCCAGGGATGGAGTTCTACACTCCAGTCCAACTGACGCAGACTGGTCTTTGTCCTTGTACACCTGGCCTAACTTCCACTGGGATCCATGTGGTGTGTCTGTTGTGGCCACAAGACATGTGGCCAATGACACGTATTTTTTGTGTGTTTTCAGTCCTGAGGGATCAAAATTATTAAGATGTTATATTGAAAGCAGAAGTTATATCTGTATGCTAGCACAAAAGCATTTGAGAGACGGTATGGAGCTGTACTAGCCAGAAGCAGCCAACTACACCATAGCACACATTTACATCATTTGACTGGAAACTTCAGGCAAACTATGCCACAGATAGGCTTGTTAGAGAGGGAACTGGTTTGCTTCTCGCAGAAAGATTGAGGGAGTTAACCAGTACACAGTGTAAACATGCTGAAGCAGGACCTGAGAGCAAAGCTGAGAGGGAGCCATGTGCGTGCACCACAGGATCAGAACGTAGTCCTCATATATTATCCATGGCACACACCTGTGTTCTAGTGCCAGATTTTCAGTTTGCACACAGAAAACTTTCCAACCTCTGAACACATAACCTTCCTACTCAAACCTTGTGCCACATTTATTTCATAACTGAGTGTCTGATATCAGTGATTTTAGTAGCATCACAGAACTTTACAGCAGGTGTGCCTCACATCCGAGTGACAGTCACAAAACAAAATCAGGACCCAGATCACCCCCTCAGATGCATGTAAATAGCTCCTTACAGAAATGCAAAATGACTGTATCAATATAATTATTTGAAGAGCTTTAAAGAAGTTTAATATACTTGTGTTAAAAGCTGCTCCCATTGGCATGAAATTGGGAAAGGAACTCTTATTTCCCTGGATCCAGTTGAACTTTTTTTTTTTTTTACTGTTGTCCAAGAGTTTCAAAGATGAACTTAGATATTCATTGCAAATACTTTCTTTTCCATAATGATTAAGGGAGGGCTTATTTAATGTCATTTTTCTAAAACCACACCAAGTTAACTGCATGGTTTTGATGGCATAAGCCTAATAGGTCAGGAAGCTGGAACAATTAAGAGAGCAGAAAAAAGGTCAGTTCTTAGCAAGGTGTAGATAATGTTTCCCCATAGAGCTCTATCATTGTTCAGGCCTGCTATTCACCTACAACTGACATGGCAAGTTACATATGACAAGTATCAGGCATATATGTATAGCACTCTGCAAGACAGAAAAAGACAAAGGTCACCTCTTCTGATTTTCAGAAGAAGCATTTCAGCAGTGAGCACTTAAAAAAAGAGCATTTACATGTTAAATTCAAGTTAGTGAGGATGGGTGACCACAGTGGTAGGCTAATGAACAGACTTGATCATTCTATGATTCTAGCTGTCCCTCACAACTACTTCAGTTAATTTTGATATATTCATTCATGCCATCACTAGCTGATACTAACATTCAATGAGCATAAACAAAAGAGATAGTAAAGCAGGGAAGGAGGTGTAATAGTTCTGAAAAGTGAAGAAGAGCCAACAACAACTTACCTCATGAATGAGGGCGACCAACATTTGCTGGAAATTGCGGCCCCTGCTGGCCAGAAATCGATTAATAGGCTTACCATCCTTGCCCATGTGGACTGGGAGGTCGAAACACAGCAACATGCCAGCTGAAAGAGGGAGGGAACAGGAACATAAAGTTCAATGCCAACACTCAGAGTCAAGGGAGAACCCAAAGCAAAGTAACGTTAACTTAATAAAGCTAACAATTCAAAAGAATATGCAAATATATTTAAGGGCCATAAAACATAGTTTCTTAAGTTGATTCAGCTTCAGATTAATCGAAATCTTTGGGTCAAAACATGTATACTTGTCTACTTCAAGAAAGTGGCAGCTTACCTGCAAGGCCTGGTGTCATGCCTGGTTGCTTGTTCCTCTCATACATTTTCAGCAAAAAATTTGGAACACCTGCCACTGTCTTCCCCTGGTCTGAGCGTGTGGTCCCTCCTCTTAATGCAGAATGATACACAGCACGGGGCATGTTGGTCATCTCCTGTTTCACAAGTGATGTTGCAAACTCTTCAAATGCTTGATGAAGTGCAATGCAATGAAGCGAGAGGAAAGGGAATGTTAGAAGTTGATGACTGAGAGACAAAACTAAGCCTGGAAAGCCCAGAATGACACCAGTACTTCTTTTCCACTTCATAGTGGAGCAGCAGTCTAAATCTGATGTTGTAGCACAGGAAGGAAGAACATCTATATCTGGGGATTTTTTTTTTTTTTTTAACAGTAGTGTCTATGAAATTGGAAACAGCACTGCTGAAAATCATGGGAACTTGCTAGAAACAAGAAATCTGAGGAAGTTCCAGTATAAAGTTACTCTATTCAAAACTGATATAGGTACATTTAAGGTTGGAAAGAAATACAGCCTCAACTATTCCATGAGCTGTTGATTGCTACAAAAATAACAAATGATAGCATATGGTTGACGAAAGGACACATTAGCAGAGTCAAAATCCTATTTTTCTAGCATGTCAAGAAAGGCACCTGCATCTCGGGATTTTTTCCCTCTGCCTGTAACGCCAATATCCTTCTAATAAAACCCAAATAATGCAGTCAGTAATTTTCTCTGCAGTGATACAGACAGAAACTCTAAGTCTTTGTCTTCAACCCTCAACACTTCAGTTTTATTGGAGTAGGTGTTGGTTGACATGAATACTCTACCCACCTACCTTTTTATAAAAACCTTTTTATAAATACCTTTTTTATAAATACCTTTTTATAAAAAGCTCTAGGCTTTTTATAAAAAGCTCTAGGCTTTTTATAAAAACTTTTTTTGTTTTGGATGGCTAGAACAATATGGAAGAAATTTGCTGAAAGAGGGAGTTATTGCTCTGCTGGAAATTATTCACATTGACAGAGATCCCTTATCATTGCTGTGATGTGACTACATTTGCTGGTTATGCCAAAAGACAAATACAAGCCATTCAGAAGCAATTCTTCAGACAGGGGACGAGCTAAGGCTCTAGACTAATAAACGTAACTCAAACTACAAAATCTGGATAAATTTAGTAGAACAACTAGATGCACAACAAATACTAGAAATACAGTATTTCAATGACTGAAATTAATCTGAAGGTAAACAAACGTAACTAGTAGCACATGAACAATATTATTATTATTATTATTATTATTGTTGTTGTTACTGTTGTTGTTGTTGCTATCATTATCATTATCTCCTTTGCAGTAAGGATACTACCATTATTACTAACAACAACAATATCAAGCTTATAGATTTTTTATGCATTGTTTTTGGTTCTCCAACTCCCAGACTTTGAAAAAAGTCTCAGGCACACAGAATGAAAAACTATCAAAATTAAAAACTAAGTCTGTCATACCCCTTCTGATATCCTGGGAATTTAATACACAGAAACATGAAAACACATGTGACAAACCAGTTTTAAAGGAGTTTGAGACAAAATACTACTTAAAGTTCCAGTTTCCAATACTCCATGTAAGTGCTTACATGTTATTAATCTCAATAACATGTACCACTAGAATTCCAGAAAATGAGATGATCGATTCATCTCCCATAAAACAGGGACTCTGTTGGCCTGTCTTGGACATTGCCTCATTCATCCAGTTTCACACTCTCCTGGTGAAGCAATTCACTCTCAACAACCACTCCAGCCAGTCACTAAAACATTTGTCCAAGTGCTCTGGACTCTGTGTTAACTAACAATGTTAGAAGAAACCTCTGAGGGAGAAACAGCCCACTGAATGTTTGGATTCAACTATTTTGATACCAATCTGTAGTTGCTGCATCTCTGAATCCAGTCTGTTCAATTTAAATTCCATTTTGATCTTCCTAAAAGATTGGCTATCTCAGCATCCATTACACAGATTGAGTTTTCTGTCAAGACACATCACTCTCTTTCCTTGATAGGTTATGTCATTCTCCCCCACAAAGCTTCCCGGACTCAATAGTTAGGACTCTCTAGGTTAGGTTGCACACACTCCAGATGCCAGTGCATGCAGAGTTTGATGAATGGATTCTTTCAGAAATCCCACTGAGGGAAAATACTACAAAACACCACCTACTATCTCATGACAATGTTCACAGCCTGCAATCACACACGAAGATCCCATGTATTCTACAAAAAATGAAATAACAGTGTCTATGTCCTGGCACAATATCTCAAATATCTAACTGTAAGATAATGATCAATTCTGAAAGTAATCAAGTAATTGGCAAAAATCTCAAATACTGAAGGTAAACCAACTGCACAGGTTTCAGAACAAGTGTCAGAGACTATCTGCTGAAGTATACTTCAGTATCAACATCACTACAATTATGCATTAAGCATAATTGCACTTATGATAGCACTGCTATCTTAATTAAGCAGACTTTGTGTACAGCATTGTTTTCATACCATTAATACTGTTTACAAAGCAATAAATATAAAATTTATTTTACTTCAATCTTCCTGGGATAAAATGCAAAGTTGCCTCTAGAAACATCTGTTCAATCCTCCCTACTGAAATCATTGTGATAAAACAATGAGTACAGTAATTTCACGAACACAAGCCGCAGCAATTTGACAAAAATTTTGGTGGAAACCCGGAAGTGTGGCTAATAGTCGGGGGCGGCTAATATGTGAATAATTTTCTGACATTTACAACCCCAAACGTGCCAGCCAGGGTGCTGAGCCAAGCACCTGCCAGTAAAAGCCGGCATTCTGCAATTGTTACAGTGTTACTCTGTTGCCCTGGCTCCCTGCAGGCAGTACGGGGGGCGGGGAGAGAGGTGGGAGAGCTCTCTCCTTCCCTCCTCTGCCACAGCCCGGGGGAGGAGAGGGGGGGCCCGAGCCGCCACTGCCGCAGCCTGGGGTGGGGGGGGGGAAGCCCGCGCCGCCATTGCCGCGGCCCGGGGAGGTGGGGGGGAAGCCCGCGCCGCCATTGCCGTGACCCAGGGAGGGGGGGTGAAGCCCGCGCCGCCATTGCCGTGGCCCGGGGAGCCGACGGGAGCCCCGTGCAGCCATTGCCGCGGCTCGGGGAGGAGGCGGGGTGCTCTGTCCCCACCCGCCGCGGCAGGAGCAGGCAGGTTCCATCCTGGCCCGCCGCCGCCGCGGCAGGAGCGGGGGAACTCCGTCCCCGTCCGCCGCCGGCGCCACAGGTGCGGGAAAGTTCCATCCCCACCCGCCGCTGCTGCCGTAGGAGCGGGGGAAGCTCCGTCCCTGCCTGCCACCGTGGGGCAGCGCCGACCCGGGGTGACCGAGCCCAGTGGCAGCGGCGGGCGGCGCCGAGCGGTGGCCGGCCCCGAGCCCAGTGGCAGCGGCGGTCAGCCCCGAGCGGCAGCACCGGGCTGGGCCACCTGGCCCCGTCAGCAGCCCCTAGCGGGCCGAGCCTGCACAGCCTTAGCTCAGCCAGTAAACCCCGCCCTCTCGCGGTTCTGTTACTAATTGGCAACTTTGTTGCGCATGGGTCCTCACTGCGAACGACAGAGCGGCTTATATTCAGGTGCGGCTTATTTATGGACAAAAACCGAAATGTTTGCCAACACCCAGAGATGCGGCTTATACTCAGTGCAGCTTGTATTCGTGAATTTACTGTACTTACAGTAAGTAACAAGGAACTGGCTTTCCCTTTAGGATGAGAAATAATTTTTAATTATAAACATTTTTCCCCACCATCAGGACCTCTGTCACACCATTTTCCTAGAAATGGGTTGTGGCCTTTAATTTTTACTTTACATTTTTTCCTATCATTTGTTAACGAAAAATAGGAAAGCTGCACTTTAACGTGACACTGCATTGTAGAAGAGTCACATAACAGATATTGATTCCATATCTACAAAGGGACCTCAAACACTGGATATATTATACCTCCTAAAACAGCAGCTGGTGTTAGACACAACAGCTTGATATATGAAGAACCCGGAACAAATAGATTTGCTTCCTGATCCTCTTCATCTTCATTCATGTCTATCTCTTCCAATGAGTCAATTGGTCGTGCCTGGAAGATTTAAAAAAAATTAAATGTCAAATCCCAAGTCCACATTACCAGTCAGATTCCAAGTGTCAAAAATACCAATAAAATATAAAAAGTACCCAATTTCACTATTTTCACTCTATTTCATAAATGTGAAGTTTAATAAATAGAAGCTTGTGTTCTACCTGACTGAAAGGCAACACTGGTTGGTAAAAACCACAGGGTATCCAAATACATATCTGCAATAATAAAGCTAATCTTGATGCTGACAGTTGAATTAGTATTCATAAAACTTTACTTTCACCCTGATTCTTCTTCAGTTTAAATATGTTTTATACTGACACTAATATAAAAAACAGTTTTTACTAGACGCTACTTTTACATATTAGTTTTTGGAATTTTAAAAACTGCAACACATTTACATTGCTTTCAATTGAACATATTCACTCACTTTCTGTAAAGTACTGCACCAGTAATACAACCATAAAGTAATTGCACTAGTAATACGGAACCATGTACTACTGTGAAAGACTTTGCAGCAAAGTTTATGTATTTCCTTTACTCTATCCTGTGGCCTTCTATGGAAAACACATTTTTCATTTGTAAGGTTTATGCTAAACTCTTGTCACAGATTTATATAAAGTATACTTTTTATTTTAAAGTTGCATATTCCAGCCTTTTCATAACAGTCAGTTACAACACATGAATGGAGCCTATCATATTATAAAGCAGTAAATAAAACTACGAAGCCATAGGATTCCATGAAGTACCAGAGGACTACTGAGTACTGCCTAGTCTCTCATACAATATTAAAAATGTCACATAAATGACCTTATTTTCATTTCCTTGTACCCTTTCATTTTGCTAGGTTACTGAGTGATCTAATCAGAAGTTTTAGAGTTTAACAGCCCTCTGCATACTTTGAAAGCCTTTTAGTAAGTATCTCAACTCCTTTCTGACTGCTTTTGCTGATGAAAAAGTAAAATGCTATGCTGTGTAAATTCACAACAAAAACACGGGAAAACTTTACAGTTTAATTCCAAAAATTGCACCTGCTTTTCAAACCGATGTGCCTGTCTTGAGAAAAAAAACAAACCTACCCATGAGTGTGACTGCAATGGAAGAAGCAGCAATCACAAGGGCTGCTTAGTGACAAGACCCAAATGAAAGCACTAAAAGAGCACAAAATGCAAATCAGTTGCCAAAAAAAGCTGCTAATTTAACAGCAAAATAAGAAAAACTACCTTCTGACTGCTGAACCCTGTATTTCATTCATGTCTTTCTCTGCTCATAAGACTTAGCTTTGCCAATCACACATGACATCATCTCATGTCACCAGCGGGAGCTTGTATTCCTTCAGGAAGCTCTCCTGAATTTCTGGCAGAGAAGGCACAAGGACTGGTTCTCCTTTCAAGAGGATATAACTCATGTCAGATGGAAGCATCAGATATGCTTATTATCAAATACATAACATGGCTACCTGTCCAGGAAGATGAAGAATTGTATGTTCTTCAGAGTCAAATGACGAAAGTGATTTATAGGCTGAAATGGCTACAAGGGCATCCTAGAAAATAAACAGGAAGAAAAAGAAGATCACAAATACAGCATTAGTATTCTACCTACTGGAAACTCTACACTCAAAGAGCTTATCAAGTAACCAGTGACTGTTGAAAGAGTTCAACAATATTTTCCTAAGGCATACTCTCAAGTCCCAATTGCTTACTTTTTATATACACAATGAAAAGTAGCAAGACCAATTATCTAGGTTTGATAACAAGCATTCTGACCATTCTACTTCAGGTAGAAATATCCAAGATATGAGATTAATGTTGATAACATATTAATGTTTTAGCTGCTACTAAAAAGTGCTTAGTCTAAATCAAAGACTTTTCAGCTTCTTCTGCCAGTATGCCAGTGCACAAAATGCTCATAGGGAGCACAGCCAAGACAGATGACCTGAACTGACCAAAGGGATATTCCATATCACAGAACTTTATGCCTGGCATATAAACTCGGGAAGTTGGCCAGAGGGTACCCATTACTCTGGACTGGGCATCCCTCAGTGGGTGGTGAGCAACTGTATTGTGCAACACTTGTTTGTAACTGAGTTTTTATTCCTCTCTGTCTTTTTGTTACATCCCTTTTCTTTACTATTATTATTGTTATTGTTATTTTTGTTGTTATTTTTATTACACAGTTAATTCATTTCATCTATTAACCTGTTATTGTATCAATCCATGGGGCCCTTTTACAGTTCTCCTCCCCATCCTACCACAAGGAAGGGAAGTGAAGAAGTGGCTGCATGCTGCATGGTACTTAGTTGTCATCTGGGATAAGTCAAGGGGCTAAAGAGTTCACTGAAATAGGCTGATGGAAGTCTTAGTCTTAAACTAAAATACACTACTTCCACCAGCCCCCTGGTGATGATAGTCCAATATTTCCACCGCATTACAAAACTCCACAAATGAACTGAGTTAGTTAACATAGTGGCATCTTTGTTAAGAATGTTTCACCATGTTAAGGCTGAAATTTTCTAGAGGAAGTCAAACCAGTTTCACAGAATCACAGAATATACCGGGTTGGAAGGCACCCACAAGGATGATTGGGTCCAATTCCTGGCCCTCCACAGGACACTCCAAGAGTCACACCATGTGCCTGAGAGCGTTGTCCAAACACTTCTTGAACTGTGTCAGCCTTGGTGCTGTGACCACTTCCCTGGGGAGCCTGTTCCAGTGCCCAATCACCCTCTGGGGGAAGAACCTTTTTTCCTAATATCCAACCTAAACCTCTCCTGATACAACCTCAGGCCATTCCCTCAGGTCCTGTCACTGATCGCCACAGAGCAGAGATCAGTGCCTGCCCCTCCTCTTCCCCTTATGAGGAAGTTGCCGATTACAATGAGGTCTCCCCTAAGTCTCCTCTTCTCCAGGCTGAACAGACCAAGTGACCTCAGCCACTCCTCATACACCTTTCCCTCAAGGCCCTTTGCCATCTCTTCGGATGCCCTCTAATAGTTTAATGTCTTCCCTACATTGTGGTGTTCAAGAAGGTGACAGGTGAGGTGAGGTGAGGTTATACTAGTGCAGAGTTTGTTTGTAATTCTCCTTGGAAATAGCAGAAGTTAGAACCTTCAGTTACCACCTTTTACATGTAGTACATTGCTTCAGAAACAGCGTTAAGCAACAGGAACAAAACCCTAATAGAAAATGAGATTAATGACACGGTCTTGACAGAAAAGTACAAAACTTGATATCCTGTTGCTGACATCAGAAATTAAAGTTTTCAATTATATCACTTACCTCATTCTGTGTATTGTTCCATAGGAAGCTGATAACTTGAGCTTTGAATTTCTACAAAAGCAAAAGAAATATGCATTTATGTTTTATTTGACCAAATAAGCAGTTGAAATAGAGGCAGTTACTTGAAACAACTTACAGGCACGGTAACATACATTGAGCTATGAAAGTGGAAGGGGTGCAGTGTTGAACTCCAAAGATATTCACATGCCCTCACATTCTGTGAGAGGGAAATCATGGATAAACCACACACAGGAATTTCCCACCTATCTCCCAGGCCTCACTAATGCAAGTGAAAACAGTGAAACTGTATGAAATATGCATTTCACTAATCTGAAATAGGCAGTGGGTAAAACTTTATCAAAATCAAGCAAACTTATATAAGCTATATACAAAGATATACTAAAAGAAAGACTCACAAATACATACCTCAAATTCATTTGTATTCACTGTTAATGAGGGAACCAGGGAAAACAATTCGTTCAGTGCTTTTAAAATGAGTGGTCTTGTATCACAACTCAGCTTTGGTGACAGAGCATTCCATGTAGAACGAATGCAAACAACCTGCAAGCAAAGTGGGAGGCATCATTACTAACAGCAATCCCAACTTCACTCAAGCTTTTCAGTGCTTGCCCTTCCTTCTTGAGAACAGGAATATATGGTTCATAAAAAGTAAAAATGCAAGCATGTTAAAAATTCACTTGTAGATGAACTGACATAACACAGTAATACTGCACTGTACTTCACCAGGGAAAGTAACTACCAGTAGGAATAAATAACACATTGTTAGCCATACACAATACACAGAGTTGCACATGTGTCTTCATACCACATTAGTGCTCTACTTAACTTGGTCAAATTAACTAAAAATCAAGCTGTCTCTGGGAATTCAATAGGATGAAAGCAGAGGAAACCACCAAGGAATCTATTTTTTGCTGGAAGTCCTCCAAAACAAAACATCTTTAATCTTTAAAAACAATAAAAGCCAAAAAAAAATTGCAGAACAAATACAGAACACAGAAGTTCAGAAATACAGAAACTGTTGGAAATTGTCAAACAACAGTAGATACTAAACACTAATACCTAATACTGAATGCATTTACCCTATAACTAGAGGACAATAAGATACATAATTGGTCTTCCAGGATACGTTATTTCCTTCTTGGAAACCACACACATCACACAGCTTTTTTTCAGCTTCAAAGATCTGTGTGACTGCTCAACAAGCAGTCAGGACAACATTTTGCATGTCCAGGCACTGAAAGAGTCTGTAAGATGCTCAGTCAGTGGTACAGTTCTAGCTGAAGAAATATCAGAAGTTATAAAAAGTAGTAGTCAAGTTTCTCAGGAATGTTGACTAGACAGCAATACTGGTATTTAAACTTCCTCCTTTTTCCTTTTTGAGATGTTTTCAGCTACCCAGGCTTTCTCTCGGTAATGAGTCATGTATTTTCCGGAAAACTTAAGTAATTTTCATGGAGTATTTAATCAAATCTTAATGTCGCTTCCTGTGGAAAACTTAACATTTCAGAATTTTGCCACCATACTTAAAATAATTCTGTCTATAATTTATCTGTTGTTACTACTTGTCTTTCAGATTTCAGGCTCCACTGCAACAAAAAGAGTACAAAACAGGAAAATATACAACCAAATAAACAAACAAAAAATCCCAACAAACAAAACCAAAAATGCCAAGAAACTATAAGTCTGTTCACCCTACCCCACCCACTCAACAGAACCACAACACAAAGAAAAACCCCAAACCCCAAACCATGTATGCTTAGAGCCAAAGTCTAGACAAAAACTTTAAAATAACAATGGCAAAGCAAAGTATAATTTTCAGCATTCTAAACTGAAAAACTTCAAATCAAGACTTAAATGTCTGAGCAAATGCCATGAAAATATCTTGCAGGCATATGAAATTACAACAAAGCAACAGAAAACAAGGACATTGAGAAATACAAATTGATTTACATAATGAAATAAAATAAAGGTATGTTTATGAAGATACTCCACAAAGGCATTGAGAAAGGTAGTTCAGTATTAATCTGCACTGAAAAAATATAATGTTTTGTATCTCTGAATGCAGGTAATTGCCAAATTAAGCAGTCACTTCAGCGAGTGCAAAACACATTTCAGGGTGCAGTTCAAAAAACCAAAGATATTTCGAGTTGAATCAATTTCAGGAATAGCAAACCCATGAGTATGTTTCTATGGTAACAACCACTGATGGCTAGAAAGATCTCTTCTGGTAACATTCCAAAGGAAAATGATACCTCTCTCTCCATTCTTCCAAAACAGACTGCAAGAATAAGAAAAAAGGTCTTCCACTGTTCAGAAAGACAGAGATTTCTACTAGCACTGGAAGTTCCTCCTCAACCATCTAGAAATGTTGAATCTTTAATGAGTTAGTTGTCTGGAAAACACAACACGTATTAATATGTAGAAGAAAGTTGTGCACTCATGTATTAAAAGTGCATTAAAAGAAGTTGTGCATTCATGGGATTTGATACTATAATTTAGGAAGACTAAGAAATCATTACCTAGCAAAGCATGTTTAATTTCATTCTTTCCTAGTGTAACACACACATTCTCCAGGTTCAGCTAAGAGGTGAAAAAAAGCTTTCAAAAATAGCCAGCATGCTAACAGAAGTTTCAGATGTAGTTTAAAACTGTATAATTCCTTCTCAGACGGTATTTTCTAGACTTGCAACTTAAGAGCTGTCCTACAGAAAACTTCTAGAAAACTATGTACTGTAAACAGATGGAATAGCAGGATGGGAACAGTGGGAAACTGGTACTTAACTAACTGTAAAAACCCACAGTAAATAAAGAGATGTTAAAAAAGCAGTAATAACCTTGACATGGTGTCTTCCTGGAGGAATGGGCAAATACGATAAATATCTTGTGATGAAATTTATCTGTTAGTCATGAATCCCCAAGGAAAAGCCCTATGATTCCACAGACACTGTTTACCTCTACCAAGCTGTCCTCTGAAAATGCAAAACACTCTAGAAAACTAGCAAGATAAGAGAACTTTACAACATTGGTATGCCAATTACTGTCAGAAAAAAAAAAGGATAGGTGGTATTCAGAAAACGTGTGTTTACAGATCTAGACATACCAGTGTCATGCTTCAGTAAAAGTTCTTAAGTCTGTTTTCATTTTTTGTTGTGTGGGTTTTTTTCATTCTGGTTTGTCCAAATTAACATGTCATTGTCACCTGGAGACATTAACAATCACATAGCACTTTTGGTACAAATCATTTTGGTTTATACTTATGTTTTCTTGTATTTTCAAAATTCATTTTAAAATAGGAATCTTGCCACTGCACAAACATCAACTGCTAGATGGGAAAAAACTAAAAGCTAAATTTTACAGATGCTGAGGAGAGACAAACCACTTTTGCTTCAGGTGACCTACTGCCCTAAAAGAAGAAAAATAGAGAACAACAACATTTTAAACATATACTTAGAAATTTTATTCTTGAATGTTTCTCAGCTTGCATACTGTACTTGATACTTGAAATCAATTAGATGCCAGGATAGTCTCAAATTAAGTACAGTAATTTCACGATTACAAGCCGCACCTGATTATAAGCCGCACTTTTGCGTGCAAAGTAACGAATTAGTAACAATCGCGCCATAGTGGGTTTTACTGGCAGTTTTTCAATTTGCAAACATTTTTCATGGATCAGGGTAGCCTTTAAACACAGTCTAAAATCTAAAAATAATACAGAGAAAAAAATCACTCACTTTTATTAAACTTGTCAGCTCTGCTCTCGCCCAGGTGAGGGGAGGGTGCGGCCCAGGGGGGCAAGGGCAGCGGGGCTGGGCGGGCGGGGGCCCTGCTGTCCCAGGCTGTCAGAGGTGGCGGGGACTGCCGGCGGGAAAGTTTCCTGGCGAGCGGCGGAGGCCCCCCAAGCGCCATGCCAGCCTGCCGGGGTGGCCCCGGCGCTGGGCGGGCCCTGCTGCTTGCTGGCACCAGTGTTGGGGGCTGCGAGCCTGGCGGAGCCCCTCGGAGGGGCCCTGCAGGTAGAGGTGCCACCGCCTGGCTGCTGCCCCCCTGCCGGGGAAGTGGCCTCGTTGCCCCGCCTCCCTGCATCCCATCATCCATATATTGGCCACTCCTGAGTGTAAGCTGCACTTCTGGGTTTGGACCAAAATTTTAGTCAAAATGGTGCGGCCTATAATCATGAAATTATGGTACATTAGCTTCCGTTGAAATCACTGGGGAAAAAATAAATTACACACTGAAGAACAGGAAATGTGATCTGGGAAGAACTGTGAGAATTTTTTTCCATTTTTGACATGCAACTCACTATCCATTATTCATTAAAGACGTTTGGTTACACCTACCAAAAAAAAGAGGGGGTCAGAAGCAGCTAGCCCTTCTTGCAAGTCTTGCAAAAGCTAAGTTTATACTCTTAACACTATTCATGTAGGATGCACTTTGAATAAAGCCACTACCTTTATATAAAACAATCACCGCAGTCAAGAGAATGGATAACTGTTCTTACACAAGAGTCAAGCAAAAAAATAAACCAATGTTATAGCACATTTTGTTATTGCACTACTATAACAAAGGAGCCTTTCTGAGACTCAGAACTCAACCCTGACAAAGCCACATGGTGTACAGGGTTCCACCATCAACTGAGTCAACACTATACATATAAAAACATAATTAATTATTCTGGTTCAGAGGTTGATTGAAAGTTCAGTGCTCTCCAAAATCCTACTTCTAAGCAACTGCACATGGAAAAACCTGGAGACATCCCTTTCCCTTAAGTCAGTGGCAGAGACACAAAACACCAAAACAAAACCAGTCTCTACGATTACAGTAATTTCACGATTATAAGCCGCACTGATTATAAGCCGCACTTCTGGGTTTCAGCAACTTTTTGGTTTTTGTCCATACATAAGCCGCACCTGATTATAAGCCGCATGTTACAATACAGAGTGTGATAAAAGGTATCTGTTCTATCACCATCTGTTGAGGGTGGGGACAGTGATCCTTATCTCAATGGCAGATAATTTGCTAATGGGCCATCCATAGAAACCAGGCAAGGCATTGTTCTTTATCTTTTCACACCCCATCCTTCCTCCAGCGAGTCATTGTCTGCTAATGGCCCATTGAGTCCCACTGCGTGACTGATAAAATTACTGCATCCCATTGGAAGTTGCTCCAGCCAGGGGGAAGAGCCCAACATTTCTTACCAAGATAAAAACAGAGGTTTTGGGACAATAAGGGAGCCCCTTTCTCCACTGGACTCCAGAGGAAAACCGGATTTCTCCACATCACCACTGGACCTCCAGAGGGAAACTGCACCTTCTGCAGGAGCACTGCTCCAACTGAATCACATCTGTCACTGCAAGGGGACTACAATCACCATTTAATGGGACTGCTACCAACACCCTGCCTGACGGTGTCAGGTTGTACTCTGACTGTGTCAGGGTTTGGAGTTTGTTTCTTTGTAGTACTGTATTTCTATTTTAATTTCCCTAGAAAAGAACTGTTATTCCTAATTCCCATATTTTTGCCTGAAAGCCCCTTGATTTCAAAATTATAATAATTTGGAGAGAGGGGGTTTGCATTCTCCATTTCAAAGAGAAACTCCTGCCTTTCTCAGCAGACACCTGTCCTCCAAACTAAAACAGCAACTTTTCGTTCTTTGTCCATATATAAGCCGCACCTGATTATAAGCCGCACTTTGGGTTCGGACCAAAATTTTAGTCAAAATGGTGCGGCTTATAATCGTGAAATTACTGTATATCCTTTCTGCACTGCAAACTACAGTCTAAATAATAAATAAGAGACAGACTAAATTACTTAACCCAAATGGTTACCCAGTTTGCCAAACCACAACAGAATTAACTGTTAAAGTTTCAGAATAGTTAGGTGATAGATTTGGTCTCCCAGAACATTACACTGTAGTTGGGAAAATAAGGCGAACTGAATTCAGACAAGAAAAATTGGTAATGTCCACAAAACTGTCCATCCATCCTTCTTTCTTTCTTCCATCCTGAGTAGTCTTAACCTTCCAATCCTCAATAGTAGTATAGTATACATCTATTCTCAAATGAGGTTGTTATAGTAGGATGTGAAATTTATCATATATCTAACTCCTACTTCTTTGCAAGACAAAGTCTAAATATAATCCAGCCTGGGAAAACACTGATTCAATACCAAGGCCAGCATTCAAACAATCTACATGACCTTAAGACAAGTCAAACTTCACACCAAAGGCAAACAAAAATTACCCTAAATAAATTGTTTCTTAGCAGCCATTGTCAGAAGATTTTTAATCATATTGAATATAAATATCTATGGGGTGGCAATGGCTGGCCTTACTGCACTAAACTCTGCAGTGGAAGTGTATTAGCGGATAAACATAAAATTGCTGTTTGGTAGAGAACGGGTAATCAAATATTCCTGCAGGATATAATTCGTTCACTACTCCGATGGCCTGTATAGTACAGTTTGTACTATTGTGATTAGATTCACAGCATGTCTGTACCTGCATCATAACACCAGGTCATCACTGTCTGGGATGTGGAAACAAAGAACCCTGTCTCCTAACTTAGAGATATCATAGCATCACTATTTGGATTCAAAGGGACCTCAGGGTATTTCCAGCCCAGCTTCCTGCTCAAAGCAGGGTTACAATGAGAACAGATCCAGTTGCTCAAGGCTGTATCCAAAAGGAATGTGAAAATCTCCAGGGAAGGACACAGCAAAATCTCTCTGGGCAGCTTATCCCAAAGCTACTTGTCCTCTTCATCTGTAAGCAATGAACACATCAATGTAAAAGAGAAGACTCCCAGTGGCTAGTGATTTCACTCCCTATCTGGTACACTCTGTGAATTAGACGCAGCAGGACAGACCAGTAAGAAGATACAAAAATAATATTATTTAAGTGCATTTCAGTGAATCAGCATTATGTACCAAACAGTCTTCCTTTTCAAATCTCGAGGAAAGATGCATGGAAGGATGTCACTGCAATAAGCTGCAAAGCTGATTCAAAATTTCAGCCCATGCACTGAAGGGCTGATCTGTTGTGGTAGAAGGTCACAGTACAATTTTCCAGGAACTGTTAACTTATGTTGGAAGAGAGGAATTAAATTTGTTAGAAGAAAAATAAATTCTGCAGGAACTCAATGTACTCTTAAAAAAAAGCCACCTGGGAAAAAAGGTCATGAACCACAAGCAAAACTTGAAACATAAGGACAAGCCAATTTAATCTTACCTCAGCCTCACAAAGTGCCCGTAGACCCTGTAATACTATGGCAGCAGGTGAAGCTTGATCAGGTTTTGTGCATTCATTCAATACTTGGGAAATTGCAGCCAACATGTCTGCTCCATGCTGGTATGGTCTAAAGAAAAAAAAAAACAAAAAAGAAAATAGAAGGCAATATTCACACACGCACACAAGTTATAATTTACACACAAAAGTCTATTAAGTGCTGGTTTTATTTAAATGACAACTAAAACTGCCTAGAACTGGGAGTTCATTCACACACACAGAAAAACCTCCCTAGATTATATAAGGAAGATATGAGCACTCTAAAGGCTGAGTGGTATGGGGTATTACATCAGTAGGCATCAAATTCCAAATAAAAGATCATGAAGTGGTTAAGTCATAGAAGGTTTTGTCTAAGCATGTTGTATTCATTAAAAGATTATATCATTCAAGAAGAGACTGAAAGTCCAAATGCTCTATTGAAAATGCACTATTTTACGATTCTTTGTTGCAGTCTCCTGCAAGTAGTCCCTACTGTGTATTGGTGGAATTTCTGGCACCAGATGTTTTCTGTCCCTCATACATCAGATACCTGCATTTTCTTTTTTTTTTTCCTGCTGCAATGCCACTTGTCTTTCCCTCAGTGACTGCATGGGCTGCTTTAGCTTTCCAGTCTTTTAACTAACCATTCAGTTTTACTGGGTTGCAGTGGGCAAGGTGTTCAAACAGTTCCTCATACTATCTCTGGAGGAGATTCTGGTAAATGGTATCTGGTAGGTTATTTATATGTATAGCAAATTGTGACTTATCTATTTGCTCACAGATTCTTACAAATGATTTCTAAATGCATGAAGAATGTGCATACACCTGAACTCCAGCTATACCACTTATCTGGCAAAAAGAATACTACAGGTGCATTAACATTTCTCTCCTGCTTTTCACTTTTAAAAAACTTCTTGAAAAATACTATCTGGCAAAATGGAAGTAGGTTGAAGAGGTAAATGAAAAGGTATTTCCCCTAGAAACTTGTTTTTAGTTGAGTCTTAAAAGATACATGAATCTTCTCAGCTGTTATTAGCTAACCTTCAAAAAGAAAAGTGAAAGGTGGAACCCAATGTAGGTGATAAACAGAAAAGATGATATGGTGCACATAAAACCAGAAAGTAAATACTAATGCACTTAAACATGCTTTTTACAGCAATTGTAAGTTATTATCAAATACTGATACTCATGGACTGCTAGAGACAGAACTATTCAATGTATTATCCAGTTAGACTTGGACAACAGTGTTCTGTGGTATTATATCTGAATAAATATCAAAAATGTACACGGCTTTCACAAAAAAAATTGTATCTTAATAGATCAAAAGAGAGAGCATTAGTTCTTTTTTCTATTGTTTCATCTCTCCCTTTTTCTCATCTGGAAGTGTTATGCCTGAAGTTTCTATACTGAACCAGTATAGGATGCATTTTTTGTTTCAGGAGGAAGATAATTTAATTTTAACAGCATTTATCTGTGTGTTCTATCTATCATAATAGAAAACCCTATACTTAGTAGCTGCTTAGATTAGCAATGGCTGAGTCAGTGTATCAATTTCAAAAATATTACTCACAATTAAAGTAACGGATTAAGTAAAAATAATGATCCAGCCTTTCTGAAAACAACTCTTTTCCAAGACAGAAGAAGGATAACACTTGCACTTACCTCAGCCTACATACATCTCTTATACAAGCAGCTTTAGCAATCAGCTTTTCCCATTGAGCATCTTTGTCAACAGACACAGAGGGCATATCAGACATTGCCAAGAACTTCTGCAGTTCTGGATAAATTCGATCCTAGAAAACATTTAACTTTTAAACAATCATCACACCTTTAAAAGTGCAACTGGATTTTCAATTGGTAGCACTTCTACAGGACTTCTACATACCACTTTGATTTTTATTATTGCCCACCATATTTTGTTTTTTTTCATTATTTGGTTCTAATGCTACATTGAGAACTGGCTTTTGCAGACCAGGTCTCTAGGTATCTTTTAAAAAATCAGAAGCAAATTACTGTACATAACTTGTGCTGATTTTGTCTGGGATAGAGTTAATTCTCTTCACAATGGCTGGTATAGGGCTGTGTTTTGGATTTGTGCTGAACACAGCATTGATAACACAGAGATGTTTCTGTTCCTGATTAGCAGGACTTACACACAGCCAAGGCCTTTTCTGCTTTTCATTCTCCATGCTGGTGAGGAAGCTGGGGATGCCTGCAAGGCTGGGAGCAGACACAGCCAGGATAGGTGATCCAAAATGACTACAGGGATATTCCAGACCATATGATATCATGGTCAGTATATAAAGTAGAGGGAAGAAGGAGGAAGGGGGAGACATTTGGGCTGATGACATTTGTCTTCCCAGCCACCATTATACGTGAACTCTCTCCTGCAGATAGCTGAACACCTGTCTGCCCACGCAAAGCAGTGAATTAATTCCTTGTTTTGTTTTGCCTGTGTGTGTAGCTTTTGCCTTCCCTATTAAAGTCGCCAATTTTCTTCCTTTCACCCTTCTGATTTTTCTCCCCAGTCTTACTGGTGGGTGGGGGTGTGAGTGAGTGGCTGTGTGGTACTTGGTTGCTGGCTGGGGATAAACCACAACACTAAGGTCTTGCAGTTACTACACATAATGAAAAGCAGAAAGCCATCCTTCAAATATTTTTTTTTTCTAATCACAGTTTGAAATGTCATGAAATCAAAGTTTATGAAAGACATACTATTGAAATATTCCACTACCAGTAACACCATTTTTTTCATAGTGCTGATAATGATACACTAATAGAAGCCAATGATCCACTATTATTTTCTTCCTTGGTTAGCGGTAATGGAGTTTTTCAACTGGACTTATTATAGTGACACTACAAGAAGTTTCTAACCTGTCTTTCCCACAATGATGTCATCAGCCGTGAGGCAATTGCTCTGAGCTTAGGTGTGCTCCCAAGCATGTGTATGGCACGTAGAATCTGAGCAACACAAACCTGAAAGAAATTTTTAACCAAGTGCTTTTGTTATTTTATATGTCCAAGGACAAAGAGTAATCTACAAATCATTTATTTTACAACCAAGTATGACCAACTGCAGTATCAGAAATAAACTGAAAGTAATTTTCCAAAAACTTTAGCAAATAACAAGTCCATCCTCTCATGACATATATAATGATCATACAGTGTACATAATATACATTTCACTTTAAAACAACGTATCCCAACATAAACATATCCCATCCAAAATATTACAAAGTAAAGCACACTTAAAAATCAGTTAAGCAAGCTATACATTGCTCATTCTAAATAGTTTTTATACATATAATATAATACATATAATACATATAATTATAATTATCTATTATGTTACATATATTATAATGTATTTCATATATTATTATATTATACTGTATAATTATTATATGTATTATATTACAAAACATGATGTAATATAACATATACCTTTTATTGATACAGTTTTCATTTACCAAAAATTTTTCATTCTCACCTTATGTACACCAAGTGTAGGCAATGTATACAATATCTCTCTGTAAAGTTCAGGCTCCAAAGGTCTCCCCAGTTTAAATACCAGAACTGGGATCAGACTTGGGACCTAAAATATAACAAATGCAGGAAATAAAATGGAATTTGCCAACATGACATCTTAGAAAAGACAATGAATTTGTCCCAATATATTAGAAAAGCATACCTTTTATTTATTTTTTTCTGCCTGTATATATGGCAAACCTGTCACATAGTACAATCTAATTTATTGCATTCTTTATTATACAGTACAAAATTTCCAGAGAGCTGCTGCTGAAGTTATAATAAAATAAAGGGGACCTGTATATCTCCATTCCCTTTTGGATCATATTTCCAGCATCTTCACACTAGCAGGTGCTACAATTTTTTCTTTTGCACCTTCTTATCACTGTGAGATTAAATCTAATCTTAATTAAATCTACTTGTGACGTCTATTTTTTTACTACTTAAAACATAAACACAGAGACACACAAATACATATGGTATTTATATATGAGATTTATATATATATATATATGAATGGTCAATACAGCTATAGGTTAAAAAAATTGGAAAATTCTGCTACAACATTTGTTTCAACATGTGTTTTTACATAAGCAGATGATAACATTTTTCACTGTAAATAGATCTGTCTCAGTCCACAGGAAGAATAACAATTAATAATTCAAGTGCTCTGGGATTTTGCATACTTGGCTCTGTTTTGGTTCCAAATCAGAGACCAAAAAAATATGGTTTGTTATGTTTGTCACTGTGTTTAGAGTTCAGCAATGTGAACTGGTCCTCCCACAAACTTAAACTAAGTTCTAGAATCTGCATTTACCACCTAATGAATTAACTATAATGCATTACTTTTTTCCATTTTCCAAATAGAATTTGACATTCTGAAATAGAACAAATCCCTTTACCAAAAATATTCCAGATTTTTGTGGAATTCACTAGTCTTCCTCTTTCTCTGTTTCTCAAGATTGTTGTCTACCTTCCACAGAATCAGTGACCACCCTATGATCTGCCTAGAAAGAGGACTAACTTTATGTGAATATTTCAAAGCACAAGCAATAAATGAGGTTGAAAATTTAGGGCAGTATTCATTTGAATAGATTTTTATACCTAAACTGAAAGCATCTTCCCACTAGCAGCCTCCCTCCCCTTTCTTTCAAACTTTCACATTTAAGAAAAGTTGGGCAGGTTTACGCTTCTGTTGTGTCCTGATTTTGGCTAGGCTAGAACTTAGTTTCCTCACAGTCAATTGTGGGCAATGATTTGTCAACAAAACAGTATTGAAAACACTGATGTTCCCTGCTGTCATGATATTCCTTAAAACAGAAAAGGGCATGGGGGAAGTAAGTTATACCACTTCTCTAGCATATGGTAGAATTGATTAATGTAAATTCTAGTCCCAGTTAAAATTCAGCAATAGGATTAAATGTCAATGTCTGTATTAATATTGAAACATAGGAAAGTGAAACCTGCATTCAAAACATGAGGCTTCATTTGCTGCCTGACCTTTCCTTCCCATTCCCTAACCATAATGATTTGTTTAAGCTAGTCTGTGCAGTTATATTGCCCCACTTTACCCACGCTAAAGACACAACAGCACTGCCTGAGAGAAAATTATGTACATTAGTACATAGGAAGAAAATTAAAATTAATTTCCTGATTAAACAGAACCCTAAAGAAGACTTGAGTGCCAAAGGTTCAACATCCTTCAAGCTAGAACCTGTTTTGGTTAAATCAAGACTTGTTAAATTGAAACAGTAAGGTTGTGCAGAAACCAAATAATACAGGTAGACAAAAGGTCCCCTTTAATACAGGAGATCTGATAGAGGAAAGCAGTTTTATTTCTGGGCACCTGCTGTACCTTGAGTGTCAAGAAAAAAAATACATCACCTGATTTACCGTTACGTAAATCTTTGAATGATACAAGGTAAACTGCAGGGTGATGAGTAAGCAGTGGGCTTTGGATATCTTTGGGGCAGGTTGCTAACACAGCAACCTGCAACACCATGTTAAGTTTCAAAATCGTCAAAGAGGTCACACATGTTCCTCCACCGATCCACCAATCCATAAGTTTTTTATACAGTTGTTAACATGTGAATAGGAAGAACTGTCTTCTAATAAAATTATCCAAAAAGGTTTCATATGCAGCAGAATAACTGGAGGCTCTCAGCTCAGAGGATAAGAGGATTTTGTGAATTATTTAAATCACATCCACCCCTGATAAACGCTGTGCTGGGCAAATAGGCTATTTAAGACAGCAGTAGAGATTGCAGATATGTCATTGTAATGATCAACACCCTTACCTGAGTTGTTTACTTCCAGTCTCTTCCTGTAGCACCCCCTCCTCTTGCCAGAGGCAGGTTCTTTGGCAACTCAGCTTCATCTTAAGCTAGTTCTCTAGTCAATAGACTAATTCCTTCATTTTTCTCAATTGCATCTGTACTGGACTGCACACTGGCAGTGAGACCAAATGACATTAAAAATAAATTATATTCATAATCCTTAGTTACAATAGCATTCAAACCCTTTAAAGTCAGTCTGCTTAAGCCCAGACTTCATCAGCTATGATGGGAAGCTCATTTAAAGTCCAGTGCCAATATTAATTATCTTGTTATGAAGTTTACTCTATAGTAAACACGTATTAAATCAAAGTTCTGCAATGACTTTTACTCTAACATCTAGTAAACAGACACTAAGTTTGATTTACAAAATTCTCAGGAAACATTTATGCATGTGTCACTGTACAGACAATTAGAAACTTCTACAAAAGAATTATCCTTTACAGTCTGTTTTGAATATTTATGTATATTTCAATTGTAAGATTAGGAAAAACTCCATGTTCTGGAGTACAGAAACTGTTCTGGTACAGCAAAGCTGTTCCTCTCTTCATCTCCCTCATACACTGCTGGGATTAATTTCAATATTAAATTTATCCTACATCTTCATCAAGGGCGCAATAGCTCCACAAAGCTGATATGACAATTCACTATCCCGACTAGGCAGGAATCAGCTTCAGAATGGGGGGCATGGTGCCTGTCAACACTGCCTTCTGCATTCCACATGGCACCAGAGGAAGTAGAATTAGGTCAAGACTGTCATTAAGAATCTGAAGTAGGTTTTTGACATCATGTTGTTTGGTTTTAAAACTAATTTACATCACAAAAATGATGCTTCGATTTCTCAACAATTGTCCTTTTAAAAATAAAACTAAGTATGTGAGACAAAATTATATTATTTAAAAAATACATCTGTGAAACATTCTCTGCCATTTGGTGTCATGATTTCTTTTTTCTGAGCTACGAGGCAACTGCTCTTCTTCAAAACCACAAGCTAAGGGATAATAGCAGGTTCATTTCTGGGCTGAATTTGGGCAGATCAACCATCAACCTGTATAGTATGGAAGTTGTACAGTATGGAAGACAGTGAAATGAAAAGATTTCTGAAAGCATACAATACTCTGGCATTTCTTGCTTCAATGAACAAGACAAAACTACTGGACAATTCGGATAAATGAAGGAACAAGTTTTTCAGTAAAGTTCATAAATGTAGGTAAGTTTCCCATTATAAAATACTAAAATTAATTTCTCTCAAAAATGAAAAGTGCTTTTTAGAAAACACAAGCTAGGTTTTCAAAGGTTTCACATACTCTAGCAGGATCCTAATCGATAAGATACAATCATGAAGAGTCTGTCCACAAGCTTGGACTATGCCATGATTCTTTCCCTACAGCTACTCACTAAAGTTTACATAAAAAATCAAACAAAAAAAAGCATCATGCACTACTGAATGAGCCAAATTCTGTTCAACATACCCTTACACATGTTCTTACACGAATAAAAATATATTCTACATTTTTGGGTATTAATGCACTCCCAAACGCCGAAGAACAGAAAATAATGCATCTTCAGATGAATTTCCCAGAAGGTGTCATTTACCACTAAAATAGCTCATTCCAGCAGTTGAAAGACCATAAAGAATGCATGTCCCCTATAGAATCATAATCCTCAAAAAACAGTAATAGATCTTGTGCTATATCCACCAGCAACCTCAGACAGATGATTTAATTTCTTCTCCTTGCAGGACAGCAAGGGTTTCATAGAGTGCAATAACAATTTTTGCACAAGACAATTCATCCAATTAGAAAGACTGCATTAAGACCTTCATGTGTTTTTGCAGCCTATGCAGTGATTTGACTTCAGAAAGCCTGACAGCCCATGTATTACTCTTCATTCCTCAGCCTTTACAAAATTCTTCTGGGTTTTTTTCCATAGTGAAAGTCCAGAACCACTACTCCAAAATTCTTCAGCTAAAACCATTATCTTGCATCAAAATAAGGCTTTTACTCAATGGAGAAAGAGGAGATACATGCAGAGAAACATTCTGTAGCTTCTTTCATGGACAGGGTAAGGAAAAAAAAACCCAACAAAAAACGCATAACCAGAAAAATGCCTGCAAGATCAATTATGACAGTCATTTTTAAACCTAGTGATGTTTTTTAAGTGCTCCATTAGTTTAGACAAGAGACACCTTACAAAAACATTCAGTGTGAAAATGGGAGCTGCTCTTAGTGGCCTCTGTGAAGAGCTGGAATAAACATGAAAGTAATCTCTCTTTCTGACTGTTTTGTTTCAAAATACAATTCTTCAACTAGATTTTGCACAGGAATCACCTGTGGCTTTTCAAGTCAATATCCACAGCTACAACCATTGTGTCCCTTTGTGAACAACAAAGTAATAGAATTTCACTAGCAGCAGAATTCGTGACTGTCTACATCACCTACAAAAACCCGAACAACCAACAACAAAAACCCTCACCACACAATTCTTTTTGTGCTATGACCTCCACCTCGACATCTCAGCATTTCTATATACTCTGCTGGAGCACAGGTAATTCACTGTGTCTCCAAACCAGACACTTCTTAATTTTGCCCTTTAGACATTTAACTTCTGCAACTTTAGGTGCTGAAGCAGTAGCTAGTAAACTTCTAGGCCAAGTTCACTTTGATTTGGACATGATTCAAAGATATAAAAAATTTAGAATATATATACCCATTATAAATATGTGGTTTTAAACTGAGTGTTTAAGTGCTACTAACACCAAAAGAACAGATTCAAGTTACTGTAGATGTGATAGTCTAAAATTAAGATCACGCTTAACAGCCACTTTTTGTTTTCTTCTTTCCATACCTGTCCTCTGACTTCCTTCTTCTTCAGAACAGCCTTCTAACTACTATGCTGCACCTCACATTCCATTGCATCCTTCAGAAAGTGCCCTAAGGAACAGAAGACTCAAAATGTCTCACAAGTTTGTTGTGATGAGTTTTTCACTTTCTTAATTTACATTCCAACCAGTTACTTCCACCATCTTTTATAAAGCAGCATTTATTTCAGTGGAACAGAATAAAACACAGAATCAAATACAGCAATTCCTGAAGTATAACTCTGCCATCAAAGTGTTAGTGTTAGATGCCATCACACTGCTGACAAAGTTTATTAAAGTACAGTAATTTCACGATTACAAGCCACACTGACTATAAGCCGCATCTCCGGGTGTTGGCAAACATTTCGTTCTTTGTTCATACACAAGCCGCACCCAATTATAAGCCACTCTGTCGTTCGCAGCGAGGACCCGCATGCAACGAAGTTGCCAAATAGTAACAGAATCGCGGGATGGCAGGGTTCACTGGGTCAGCCCTGCTCGGGGCGGCTGCCAGGGAGCGGCCCCGGCACCGCTCGCCGCAGCTGCCAGGAAGCGGGAGAGTGGCGTGCCCGGCCGCCACTGCTGCCGCGCTTGTCAGGGCTGGGCAGCACCGCTGCGCTTGCGGGGGCTGAGCGGCGCTGCCGCGCTTGTCAGGGGCGAGCGGCGCTGCCACGCTTGCGGGGGGCGAGCGGTGCCACTGTGCTTATCGGGGGCGGGCAGCGCCGCCGCACTTACAGGCTCTCACTTCTGGGTTTGGAAATTTCCTAAATTTGTTAATATTTTAGCCGCTCCGGAGTGTACGCTGCACTTCCGGGTTGGGAGTTAAATTTTAGTCAAAATGGTGCGACTTGTAATCATGAAATTACTGTAATCAGTTATATCCTCCATCCAGGAGCTTCAATGCTTTCTCCTGCAGTACTGTTATTGCAAGTGAAAGAAGAGACAAGACTAAGGTAATTCTTCTGCCTTAGAGAGGAGCACTGCACCTACAAGAAACAACGTGATAATCTTTCAGTGTAGTGCTACACTGTAATAATCTCTGGGGAGCCATTAAGCAGACTCAGAACTAAATAATTTCTCAGAGACAAGATAGATGCCAGCTGATGCCACCTTCAAATAAGCCAGACAGTAAGTTCAAGTTTCAAAGCATTAAAATCTTTTTGAATTTAATCTTTTTGAGATTTAAAGCATTGGTATCATTTAAAAGATAGTAATGCATTAAATATTGCTAACTGGAGAATATGGTGTCATTGGTTGCAGTTAACTGAGGACTACAAACAGAAACATCATCCCAAGGAAGCACACTATTTTTTCCATGCCAAATTTTCAAATGCTACTTGGCAGAATATCTGCTACATTTCCAATTACACTGATTGCTTTGTGATACTACTAGAAAGATACCTGATTACATTACATATTTTGCAGAAGAGTATTTTAAAGCCCGCAGTAATTTCAGAAACTAAAAGATCCCTATTTACAGTCCTTATCAGCTGACAAAATGTAATCCAGTAAGAAAGTATCAACAAATCAGGTTGAGTTCTGCATTTTGACCATGGTTTCTAACTCACGTGGACTTCTGCTTATTGCTAGGAAATAAAAAATATGATGAAGTCTGAACTTCATCTTCTCATTGCCTTTGGACACAAGCTATGCTTCCCAGTGCCAGGGAGGACTTTTCCATAAGTGTGGAAGATTTCTTAATTCTAAGGTAGTCTGACTACCATAGTTAGCTCAATGGGATATGTCCATTAATCTTACTGTATTGGTGAACAAAACCTTAGCTTAAAATAAGAATAAACAAAGTAGAAAAAATCCACTCATATAATGCTAAACAAGAACAGCTTCAGGTTAAATAACTCTCCCTGTATCTGTCTAAAGCTTCCATAATTCTGCTGACTTGTTCTTTGATTTGTCTCTAAACCTGTTCATTTAAAGTCAGTGAAGCTATTTTAGATCAATCCAATGAAATTCACAACAGTCATTCTCTACAGTCAGGCTTCAGCCTTTTCTGCTCAGGTACCATATTACTTCAGTGGTATTTTTTTCAACACGTTCTTGCTTTTCTTGTATGACTTTAAACTACATTTTGAACAACTATAACAAATAGTTAATAAACAAAGAATTATTCCTTTCCCTTTCCTGTAATATGCCACTGATTCATCATCCAACTCAAAGACTCAATGCAACAAAATAGGTTAGAGACAGTCCACAAAAATAGAAAGCCTTTCTCAGAGCACCTGGAGCTATCTCGGTCATTTTTACACAGCTAGATAGGCACAAGAAAAAATCCTGCCTTACTTGCAGCAGCTTGGATCAGCAGTCCAAGAAAGATTTCCACAACAGGGCAGAGAATAATTAATTTACAAGGACTGAGACCTGGATGCCTGGTTATAAACTATACAGTGGACATGTAGTTTGACATTTCACGATTATAAGCCGCAATGAGTATAAGCCGCACTTCTGGGTGTCAGCAACTTTTCATTCTTTGTCCATACATAAGACGCACCTGATTATAAGCCACACGTTACAATACAGAGTGTGATAAAAGGTATCTATTCTATCACCATCTGTTGAGGGTGGGGGCAGTGATCCTTATCTCCATGGGAGATGTTCTGTTAATGGGCCATCCATTGAAACCAGGCAGGGCATTGTTCTTTATCTTTTCACAACCCATCCTTCCTCCAGCGAGTCATTTTCTGCTAATGGCCCATTGAGTCCCACTGTGGGACTGATAAAATTACTGCATCCCATTGGAAGTTGCTCCAGCCAGGGGGGAAGAGCCCAGCATTTCTTACCAAGATAAAACAGAGGTTTTGGGACACTAAGGGAGCCCCTTTCTCCACTGGACTCCAGAGGAAAACTGGATTCCTCCACATCACCACTGGACCTCCGGAGGGAAACTGCACCTTCTACAGGACCACTGCTTCAACTGAATCACATCTGTCACTGCAGGAGGATGCAGCCACCATTTAATGGGACTGCTACCAACACCCTGCCTGACGGGGTGTCAGGTTGTACTCTGACTCTGTCAGGGTTTGGAGTTTGTTTCTTTGTAGTACTGTATTTCTATTTTAATTTCCCTAGAAAAGAACTGTTATTCCTAATTCCCATATTTTTGCCTGAAAGTCCCTTGATTTCAAAATTATAATAATTTGGAGAGAGGGGGTTTACATTCTCCATTTCAAAGAGAAGTTCCTGCTTTTCTCAGCAGACACCTGTCCTGCAAACTAAAACAGTAACTTTTTGTTCTTTGTCCATATATAAGCCGCACCTGATTATAAGCCGCACTTTGGGTTCAGACCAAAATTTTAGTCAAAATGGTGCGGCTTATAATAATGAAATTACTGTACTCATAAATGAGGTGTACCACTTATAATAGAAATATTTTCAAGAAAAAACAAAGTTAAAGAAGAGATACTCAGGTGGTTCTACAGCAGCTCAGCCTTGCTTTTACACAGGAGTGTAATTAATTTTGCTTCCTCATGACTTTTGAACACAGGCGCTTTCTACTTCAATAAGAAACTTTGAAAAAAAAAGTAGGTCAACAAAGTAGCTATAAGTTTCCTTCCGCTCTGTTACTTTCCTCAAAAACGTGTCTTAGTTACAAGAGGAAATACACCTGGAAGACTGATTTCTGACTTCTGGCTTAGGATCCCATTGTCATAGTCAGATCACAGTTTTCATTACTTCTAAATTTTACATTCTTTCCCTTTTCATTGATTTGCTCTGCACTGTTCCTCTCAACAAGAAGTCTAAATTGCTTGTAGGAGCTAAAAAGTGTTATTTTCCAGAAAAATCATTTGACTTCTAACCTTTCTGCTTCTTAAAGGATTTTGTTTTCCCTGGAAATAAGATTTCCTGGAGATAAGATTTTTATGCCACTAGCTTTCCAACATGAACTTAAATAATACAGTCAAAATGATAACATTTTAAGCTCTTGTGCTGTATAACATGCAAACTCTTTGAGAAGAAAGCAATTTGAAAAACCCCAAGGAAAATAATGCCTGTCTTTATGGTATAAATTAAAGCTGAATCAACACTTCTCTCCTGCCTATTTTACAATTAAGTTATGATTGTTTCTGTACAATACTTTCTGCATTACGTTGCTATTTCCAGAAACCCCCTTCATCTTTCCAGATTACACAGGTAAGACTAAGCATCCTGTATAATTCTAGCTTGAATTCAGTACTGAAGGAGACAAAGACTATGCACACATTTGTAAGAAGCAAGAATAAAAATGTCACAAGGGATTTGGCAGTCTTCCAGTAACCATAAAAGAACACAGAGAATAATTCATAAGGTCACCAGAAGTAAGAAATTATTTGGTAATCCCTTTTTAGGCTCATGTTGTATTTTCATGCTTCCTGGATAACATCAACAAATAAGCCAGTCTCCTTCCCAAGTCTAAACAACCACAAAATACTCCAAAACAGAGAGATAATACATATTTTGCTCTAAGTGACACACAAAAGAGAGCAAGCTGAGAGTATACGTGCGTGCATGTCTGTGCAGAATGACAGACAGTCTGCATCAGCAACTGCAGTGTCCAGATGTCAACAGCTGGTGAGGCTGGAATCCAGAGGGCATGTTTTCAAGACACTGACCACCTATGCAGTGTTGCTGGAGGGATCCATACTGTATGTACCTGCATGCAGCCTTGCCACTTGTTGGACTTAGGATCATGAAGCTGTGGCAGACCTTCCCCTCTCAGGCTGCAAAATCCAACCCAACTCCTGAAAAAAATCCCAAACCACTAAAAAATAAATCTTTACCTGAGAACAATCAGCCTTGGCTATTTCTGTTGTAGCCTGGAGTACATCACGAAGACTATCTCCATTTTCTTGGATCAGCAGATAAGCCAACAAAAGAAAAACATGGACAGGTACTTGAGTGCTAACAGGCAGCAGTGACTTCACTGAAGATAACCACTTAGTAACTGCAGACTTCTCTTTCATGAGCTCCATGATCTTCCAGGTTGTATACAATGAACTGTAAGAGCTGGTTATGGGGCGCAGGAGTTTGTAGGACACCTGACAACAAGTGAAACAAATGAAAATCTCAATCAAACAAATAATATACCATTAAAGAAAAACTGTAACATCCAAAACATTTTTATGGTCCCAATGCAATAAATATAAATAATAAACTGCAATATATGATTTTCAAAATCTTTTATATGAATTCTTGCACTGCAGATGTTTCAATGGGTTAGTAATTCCCTGCTCAGGAGTTCCCATTTTACCTGACATCCATCACTCCTGTTCTTGATGGTAACTGCAGTGTTACTAGTCCACTAAAATGGACTTTGTAATTCTGGAGTACATCAAAAACTTACATTTCTAACAAAGACAGGATAATCCTAGAATTTTAACTATCATCTACATTATTTTTAAAAACTGTCTTAACTCTTAATAGTACTTAATACCACAATTTAAGTTAACATGACTTCTCATTTTCTGTTTGATAAATACTTTGCCTCTCAGAACAAAATGTTCTACTGTGGCAGCTGTGTCACTAAAAGCAGGGAAGTAAACTCTACCCGATTTGTTAGGTTAGAAAGATAACATTACTTTAATAGCATTCCTGGATGCATGGGAAACTCTCCTCAAAGCACTCATGCTCAGTAACCTAACAGACCGGGTTATATTTCTGAAACATCCATATATGCTATCTATTTCCATGGATTTGTTTGGATATGGTCTTTGGATATGGATATCTTTTCTCCTTGAGAGTACCTCAAAAATATGTCAGCATGTCATTATGTACTTTTTGTATCATTCTTCAGACTGACACACAACCCTTGTTCTCAAAACTAAGATATCAGCTAGTACGTACTAATCACTAAAACAAATAAATCAGGAAGTATTAGCTGGAACATGACTTATTAGTCATACTCATAGGGAGTTAACACAAGGCCACACTAACTTCCTGCATTTGTACTAAACACTGAAGGGTACAAAATGAGGCATTGAGCAGGAATACGGGGATTATATACTACTGTGCCTTTTTGGTAACAGTTACAGTCATGGAAGATACCATCTAGCAGAATGAAAGTTGTAAAATACAAATGAGGAATTCTTGTAAGTCATATTTTTCTGTGATGGTATCTATATTTTAAAGCTTCTGTAAAATAAAGTTCAAAGTTTTTCATTAAAACAGGAAAGTTTAATACAAGACATGATATCTATTTCCCACTAATTATCTGCTTCCTTACAAAATATCTTTACATTATCAAGACAGTAGTTAGCAGGCAGTATTCAGGTGAAAAATATTTATATAAAAATAAGGTGAAGAAAGTATTTGAGAAGAGATTACCAAATGAACATTAAAAGTGGAATTCAGAATCCAAAAAGCTAGAGCCCCCTCAGCTTTAAAGAGCCAGGGGGGAAAAAAGACTGAGTGGCAAAAGCTGTTCTAATTAAAACTGCAGAATTTCATTTTAACAATAATGTTTGATTCCATGTAAATTTATTTTGGCTAATGGAAGGTAGAATGCCCTTATATTTTAGATTACTTTTTAAAAATTACACTAAAATTAGCTTATCCCATTACTTACACATTACAACTACTGTATGTGGAAAATCAGGAATATAAAGTGCTATCTCCTCTGGCTGGCAAGAACACTTGGAGCCAAAAATCTCTTCTGCATACAGTTGTGATACTTCCTTTTATTGAAAAGGTATTTAAACTTTATCCAAGGACATACAGAGGGTTAGTAAGAGTGTCAGGATCAATAAGATGCACTGTTTAGTTGCCTGCCTGTAGAAGATAACAGGCCTTGAAATCAAGATCAGACGGTGAAAGGTTTTTTGTTGTTTGGGATTTTCTTTGGGAGGGTGCTGTTTATTTGTAAGGCTTTTTTTTTTTTTTTTTGGTAGTGGTGGTGTTGTCATTTGTTTCAGTTTTCATATGTTCTTAAGTGCCTGAGAAAAATCGCTAAAATTGGTAGAGTCTGAAATATTCTATTGATATTTCCCATTCCAAATCACCTCCCAAAAAGGTTTTGCTATGTAATCGCACTCACTACCTTCTCCCTTTATTGGGAGGCTAATGATCACAATTTTCAATTTTATTTTATTGCTGCATTCTAATCAAGCGAGTTAAGTACAAAATTTCAGTCTATCAATACAAATACATGCATATATGGGGAGGGGGTGTATATACATACACACACATATATACACCTATATATACATATATAAAATCTCTCAATGGTAAAGCGTACGTGAAAGCTTAGGTCCATTCTAACTTTCAAAATCATGGCATGAAAATTAGAAATATTCCCCACTACCATCAATGTAAAAGGAAAAAAAATGGCCATTAAAGGACATTTAACTTTTGAGTACTGTTAAAAGCAAAAGAAGAAGCATACCCTCAATGGAAAGGGGCTAAATACCCACTGGGGACTACAAATCCTTGCTAGGGTTTGCAGGGTTGCACACATGAAGCTCAGGATTCAGCTGGAACTGGAATTAGCCAGAGATACCAAAAAGAAAAAACAGCTGATCAGATACATAAGCAGTTGGGAAGAAGCCTGGGGAAGACACAGGATCATTACCAGACAGGACACGGAAAAAGTTACTGATAATGCTGGCAAGACAGAGGTTCTCAATACCTTCTTTCCTCCTGATCAATGTGTTTTACTGAGGCTGGCAGCCTGTCACAAGCAGCGATCCCCAGGGATCAGTACTGGGCTCCACGTTGTAACATCTCCATGAACGATCGCGGTGACAGGACCAAAAGCACCCTCACCACGTTTGCTGTGTCACTAAACTGGGTATTGAGAGGGACATGTTGGCAAGGAGAGCCACCTTTCAGAGATATGAACAGGCTGGGAGACTGGGCCACAAGAGCTGTGTAAAGTTCAGCCAAGGAAAGTGCAGAGTCCTGCACCTGGGGAGCACAAAATTGAAGAGCCCAGTCAGGCTCAGACCCATGAGCTGTGAACAGCCTTGCCAAGGGGAGCCTGGGGGTCCCAGCGGACACCAAACAGACACCAGGTCAGCAGTGCACTGCTGCAGCTACTGAGGCAAAGTGGATTCTGAGCTGCACCCGTGGGGGCACTGCTAACATTGAGAGGTGTGATCATCCCACTCCACCAGCGTTTGTCAGACTGCACATGGAGTAGTGTCTCCAGTATTGGTCCCCACAGTTCCAAAACAGATGAGGACGGACTGAAGAAGGGCCAAAGGAGTGCCTTCGCTCTGCAGAAGTGAAGGTTCAAAGGGGAATCTCATTATTTTCCAGTACTTGAAGGACAGAAGAGGACAGAAGCTCTCCCTTCACAAAGAGCCACATGGAGAATACAAAGGGCAATGGATACAAGATGCCTGGGAGGACGTCAGGGATGACATTACAATAAAGACATTTTTGATAGTGAAAACAGTAATTCACTGGAACAACCTCTGCAGGGACATGATACAGTTCCCATCACTGAATGTTTTCAACATGTGATTGGATAGGATACTAGATAATCTCATCTAGGCTCCTTTTCGTATGAAAGGCTAGACCAGATGATCTTGCAGCCTGGGCTGCTCTGTGATTATATTAAAATATACCACAACTTAACCATGTTTGCTCTTCTATATGCTTGCTCAAAGTTTTTTCACTGTGGCAATAGTATTTGCTTTCTTTTTACTACCTCTTTTCTTGTCTATTTCCAATATGAACGAAGTCCAAGGACAACTCCATTAAGAATTTATTCTCTTACCATTGATACAGTCCTACATCACAAATTGACTGTAACTATGGGACCATTAAAGAGAGTCTACATTTTTTAATCTTTTAGTTGAGAACCAAAGGTTATTGGCATAATTATTACCAATGATTAGGTAAAATGATTGTGTCCCCATTTGCATTGAGAACCATGAATTACCAAAGACATGCCAAGCTACTTGCTATGGACTCTGCGAGGATCAGTGAGACACAAAGAAAGAGACTGTTAAAGAATTTGCAGCAAAGACAACTGTTTTCAGTTGTAACACGGCTAACAGAAAAAGTTAATCATCAAAAATTATTTAAAACCTTAACAGAAAAACTTCCACATGCTTCTCTGCATGTCCCATTAGACGGAAGTGAGCTGTAACCACTGCCATCCCACTGCCAATTCTTTCAGAACAGACTACGAAGTGTTAAGGTTTTGTAAACTTAATAAAAGGGGTTTTTTACTAGCAGCACAAATGGGCTTGCCTTTTCAGGTTTGGAGAAATAGAAGATGAAGTAGGTGGGGGATTCCAGGCCAAGGAGACAAGGCAGGACTCGGAAACGGCATTACACCTGGCTCCAACATGCCACATCAAACCCTCTCTACACGAAACAGGGCTGTAAAGTAAGGGAGTTTAGCTAGCCTAGTACTAGGCACATCTTGATCAAAGAGATTTGCTGTCACCTATTCTTGGAACAGTGAGGATAAATGAATACTCAGCAAATAACTGGGATATAAGCAAGTAACTAAAACCCAAAATCCCCAACAGAACATATAAAAAGATTCAGGTTAATGAGCCAAAATTTGCTAATTGCCACTTAGGTGCTCTGTAACTCTCTTCAGCCAAGGCAGGAAGAATGGTAGGTAACAGTCACATATAGCAGTAAAGATAAAGAGATGTAGAGATTAAACAATTCTGAAAGAAAGAGAATAAATATATATAACACTGCTTAATAATACAGGTGAATTCTTCAATCTATACGGTCTCTTAAATTAAAAAAAAATCTCATTTGCTAAATAAAATCAATATTGAGCACACAAACAAATGTTCAGTTCACCACTACTTTAGTTTTATGGACTATACATACTTTCAAGCATTCCTATAGAAGATGTCGCACAAAGAAGTTCACACATGCAGAGTCTTTCCCAAGCAGCCAGACTTCATGCAGAAGAGTTTTTAAATGCCTCCCCTTCCTGCCCCCAAAAAAGGAAAGAAACTTCATCACTTTACCGATTCCTGTTTGTCCTTCACACCTTTCTCCTTTAATATTCCCAAAAGATTTACAGCCAGCTGCTGCCTGGTAGTTTCAGAAACATCCCCTGATAGGCAGTCTCCAACTGCTGTAGAAGATAAGATCTGTAGCACAGGCATCACCAAAGTAAGAGTTGCGGTTGAAATGTCCTGAGTTTCTGAACATAAAAGGAGCTTGTAGGCTATTTAAGACAAGTTGAGGAAAAACAAAGATCAAAGAGGAAAAAAACGAATGAACATTTGTACCTTTAGGCATGACACAGACATTTCTAGGACACACTTCTTGAGCAAAGTAAAGGTCTCCATATTTATTGTATGTGTATATAAAGCGTAAAAGATTTTTTCGTCATTTTTCATTTAGAGAGACACACATTTCTATTGTTTATAGCAAAGTATCTGATGGTAGCAAAAAAATATACAAAAATTGAATGTAGCACAGACCTTTGTTTTTACTGGAATAACTACACTAATCCAAACTGCTAAGTCAAAAGTACAGCTAAACATTGCCAAGATTATCATGCCTGTTCTCAATACCTGTAATAAGAAACCATTCAGGATGCGTAAACATCAGCTAAGTATATCCCGTTGGCTCAAAAATTAAACTGATAAGCTCCAAGACAAGAGGAAGCTTAAAATACAGTAACATCAATGGAAAATTCATTTTTACTGCCATTACTTTTAAAATTCAGGAGGAATTCTGCTTATAATGAAACCTCATTTTAGCACCCAATCCAGCTCCAGTGGAATACTGTGCTTACTTCATAGATATGAAGAAACAAAGACACAGTTTTAAGAGTGTGGATTCCCCTTTCACAAGAAGAGCTTTACCTAGACTCAAGACAGACTTTTGCTGACTTTCTGGAGTTTGCAGCAGCAGAAGTGCTAGCCCAATTATACACTGGTCCACTGGAAATACCTATGAGGAAAAAAGAAAAAAGTTCCAAGTCTCCTTTGTTTCTCAGTGAAACGAAACAGAACAGAAAGGAAACTAGCAAGACTTCGAAAGATTATCTTCATGAATCATAGTGAATGCACATGCAGTGACAGAGCAATGAAGAATATAACTGTGTGGAAATAGTATTTTAACCAAGTAATTAGAACATTTAGTTATTTTGTCCAAATTGTTGTAACTTGCTTTAAAAAAATTTCCATATTAAGAGATTAAATGGCGTATACAGAACCAATTAAGTTTTTACCTGTGGAAGGTATTCAAACAGGGAAAAAAACTAGAAACTTTTGACCTCAACCCTGGTCACCTGCAGGTGAATGTCATGTGTAAGTGTCTCTACTCTCTTAAACACAACAATCTTTGAATTTAATAAAACTATTTTACATTTTTACCATATACTCTTACCTCTTTTAGTAGCTCAAAGTTGTCCTCTATTAGGGAGATCAAAGATGAGCACTCTCCTGTTACATTTAAACACACTTCACAGAAGCATAACAGTTGCAGACTAAGCTGGGATAACTGAACTTTCCAAAACAAAGGATAGCGTAGTAGGCTGAGGAACAGCTCTTGCAGGAAAAACAAGGCTTCTGTAACTTGCAGTAAGTCTTTAAGCTGCAGAGAAGTGGTTAAAACAAAACAAAGCCAAAATACATGACAATTTAGTCGCCCTTCCCTATCTATGCAGAACTTAGAATTAGCTCTATTAGTTCTGCTATGCTTCTATTGCATATAGTACTAAATCTTTGAAGCAAGATCTTTATAAACTAATGCCAGGAATCCCTTACCCAACTTCACTTAAAAAAACAATTTATGAACTTCTATTTGGTATTTTGAGTAAAACGAGAAACGTGTGAAAGAATTAAAACATTTCTTGGTAGCTGATGAGAAAAACCCCTTTTTACTCAAAAGCAACAGCAATTAATTCAGTTCTTGGGGTTCCCATAACTACACAAAAAAGTGTGTGGGGATTTCCTCAAGCAGGTAAATATTCCTGTAATGGAAACATCTGGCTCTACAATATTTCCTTTGTAATATAACCAAGATTTTAACATTTGTCTTAAAAGAGAAGGCAGTGGTGTTACTCGATTGTAACACCATGCAATCTAACTCCCACAAAAACCAAAAGCTGAAGTGTGATACCCAAAATCAGTATCTCCATACTTGAAAGCCAGCTAAAGAATTTTCAAGAAGCACCTTGTCTCAAAGTCCCCACGTATTGGATGACAGTGTTTTCTGTTCTTGAAAAGTCTTCTTCTAGACAAACACACTGTTCCAATCCAAACTCTGGAGCCAGCACTAAGCATAGTACCCTGATTTTTATTCCCTTTTTGCTCTGTAACAATCTGCTATAATCAGAAATCTCATGTCTCTGAATTGATCAGCAGAAAAATCTACAGGTGGAGAGCTGTACTTCTGACAGCTTGGTTGACACTGTCAGACAAAATGACAGGGAAACATTTCAGCATTTATATAACACAGAGGATTAAATTAAGGTATGCTAAAATGTAAGGATAAGAACAACCTGAGGTTCAGAGAAAGAAGAGGAAGGAATTTACAGGTTATAAAACAGTCCATCAAACAGGTTCCTTGAAGGAAGTATCTTCCATTGTGAAAGTTCTATCTCAGGCAAGATAAAAATGTTCAAGTATTAATACAAGTTTGAAAACATACAACTGATTTCTTGTTAAAAAAAAAGAAGTCCCAACATGTAAGTAGGAAAGAGAGGTTTATAACTAATTTCATATGTTTTATTCAGTGTCATTTTTATGGCTAAATATTTTCAAGTCTGAAGCATTCATAGATTCAAGACACTGAATCTGTTATACTGAAGCTCAGGTAAAATTGAGACAAAATCAGAAATCTCTCTTTGACTAGAATAGCCAAGTTAAACATGTATGCGTAACACAAGCTATATGTTTTCCAAAAGACTGTGAAAAGTAGCTGTGAGTACAAAGAAGACTCTTCTCATAAAATGCCACAGGAAAAAGATGTTGCCAAACATCTTTATCAGAAGCCTACTTAGCTTTACATTATTCATATTAATGAACCCTCTCTCCTCAGCAATAAGGACAAAGCACCTCGTGTTTGGCTGAACACATCTGAAGCTGTTGTCCTAATATCAAAAGAAGAAGGGAAAGACAGATACAAAAACGCTTAACCGATATCACAGTAAAGCATGAGGAAAAGCAGAGCTTTTTAATTTAACCAACATCATAGGCCAGTAACCAAAGGGGACCATAAGATTAAATCCCTAGCTCCTATCATGTATCACTATACAACTTAAAAAAACATTCACAACCCTCAGCATATTCCAGAAGGACTAAACTTTGTGTTGAGATCCACTAATCACTGGTACAAAGAGTGAGAAAGGAATACCCAGAAGTACTTAGATCATGCTTCTCATATAGTTTGTTTCATTTTAATACTATCCATTTTAAGTTAAAATTGTATGTTTTTAACAAATATCTTGCCATTTAACAAAATTTTATCATGACTGTCTTTCTAAGTTTACTGTATGTTTACTGAGGCAACTAGATAGAAGTAATTATAGTACACGCATTTCAATTTCCATCTTAAGAGGTGTATCAGATTTGAACAAATAAAGTTTTATCTTCTACCGGAAACCGACAATTTATTAGATGTATATATTATCAACAAATACAATCTATAGAAAATGGAAAAGAGTGCTACATTTGCACACTTGAAAGACAATAACAATAGTACTATTGCTGTTTGGATAATATCTGTTTGTAAAAGGTAAGGTCAGGCATCAACTGTACCTGCAAGTGTGGGATCAAATCACACAGAAGATGAAGAATGTCACATTCCAGCATGGAGGGTGCTTCTTTGTGCTTTGGCCCATGAGGCTGCAGTAAGATCTTAAGTAAACCCATTCGCAGTTCAGCGTATTCCCGTAACTGGGATGGTTCACAATACAGGTATCTTAGAAATGAAGCCATTATGCCAACACATGAACTCTCTGCCCTGCAGTTCAAGAAATAAGTTTGCCATGAATGTTTTCTACTGAAAGCACAACAACAAGGAAACCCAAGTGATGTGACATTACCTGCAAACATTCACAAGACTGGTTAACAGAAAGGTGTTGAGAAGGACATTATTAAATCGCACAAAAAAACCTGGACTTACCACAACTTAGTACTGTCATAAGACCTAATACAGTAATCATACTTTAAAGTGCAACTTTTAAAAGACTCAATATGGACCTTCAGGTTATAACACTTCTAATATTATTCTTCTTCTCCTCATCAATTCAAGAAGGTGAATTTCCTTGCTGAATGTCATGACAGACTAATGAGCCATTCTGAAGAAGTATTTGAACAAGACTACTCAGAAATATCTTTTTAAAACACATAAAACATAATTTCAGTAGAAATGAGCCATCCTTTACCTACCAGTTTTTGCAGAATGGTCTTAATACAATTACATGAAATGGGAACAGTATTAACCAACACGGCTTCCCAGTAAAATACTATCGCAGAACAAATCTTTTGGCTTGACCATGTTAGGAATACAAACTGTCCTTGAAGTTATTAAAACAGTCAAACAAAGCTGATGGTCAATACAGCAACAAATATAGAATTGTTTAGACTCAAGTCCAACCAGCGCTGCTATGCCCACTGCTAACCATGTCCTCAAATGCCACATCTACAGGTCTTTTTGAACACTTCCAGGGATGGTGACTCCACCACTTTACTGAGCAGACTTAAAATGCTTGACAAGCCTGTGATGGAATTTTTCCTAACAGCCAATCTAAACCTCCCTTAATGCAACTTGAGCCTAATTACTCTCATCCTGTCACTTGTTACTTGGGAGAACAGGATGACCCCCACCTGGCTACAGCCTCCTTTCAGGTAGAGAGCGATAAAGTCACCCCTCAGTCTCCTTTCCTCTGGGCTAAACACCCCCAACTCCGTCAGTTGCTCCTCATCAGACCTGTGCTCCAGAACCTTTGCCAGCTCCATTGCCCTATTCTGGACTTGCTCCAGCACTTCCATGTTCCTTCTTGTCATTAGGGGCCCCGAACTGGACAAAGAGTTTGAGGCACAGCCTCAAGTGCAAAGTACACGGGCACCTTCCTAGTCCTGTACTTGCTACCTATACACTATTTCTGATCCATTGGCCTTCTTGGCCACCTGGGCACATGCTGGACTCATGTTCAGCTGCTGTCAACCGGCAGTCTCAGGCCCTTTTCCTCTGTGCAGTTTTCCAGTCACTCTTTCCTCCTTCTGCAGTACTCCATGGAATTGTTGTGACCACAGTGCAGAACCCAGAATTTGAGGTTGAACCCTGTTGAACCTCACCACTGGTCTCAGCCCATAGATCCAGCCTGTTCAATCCCTCTGCAGAGCCTTCCTACCTTCAAGCACATCAACAGGAAATCAAAACTCAATTCTAAAGATCCAGTCTTGATGCAAAACTGTAGAAAGAATTCAGTAACAGGTCTATATCACCATCACTTATTTACAATCCACTTAGGAACAGTGTTTAGTGGTGGACTTGATAGCATCAGGTTAACAGCTGAACTCTGTGTTCTGAAGGGCTTTCCAAACCTAAATTATTCTATGATTTCATATTCTCAGTCTAGCACTTTACCCACAGAGACACTGAAAAAAGAGCACCAAGAGGAGCATCATAGATTTTCCTTTTCACTAAGAAAAACTCCTGTTTAATTCAAAAGAAGTCACCAGGAAAAAATCCACAGTTCACTTCCTCATTTATACATCTGAGGGGACTCTATGTGAGTCCGAGATTTAGCAGTTGAGTGAAAGAATTAACAGCATTTGAAAAATATTCAGATCAATTAAATTGAGCAAAGCCTACTTTTGCTTGAAAGTCTTACTGTTAGATTATGTAATCTAAACCCACCAGAAATTAAAGAGATTAATTAACTTGTTTCTTTACAAAGAGCAACAGAAAAGAGAAGCCAATTTCTTGGCACTATTACTCTGTCATTAGTCTTTCAGAAAACAGGAGAAAAAAGATATTTTTATCTCAAAAGCATACATACAGGTATAAAATCAGTGAAAACAGTTCCCTTTGAGAATGCTAGATTCATTATCTTACACTGAAGCTTTGTTGGACAAGTTCCTTAGTGGTAAGCATGAAAAAAAGGCTGAGATTGTTGGCTGTTGGGTATTTAGTCTTTTCAATGATGCTTTAAGGCTGTGCCACTGCTTTTTTTCCGTCTTTTTCTATCAGAAAGCACACATTGTTTTTCAAGACTTCATGCTTTCTCTGAGATTGAATCATCTTCACTTTTCCTTCATCATCCCGTAATTTGTATAGATTAGTTACAGCTGTATTGTATTCACTCTTTATGACTAAGCAGTCAAAATTTTGACACAGCTGATAAGCCAAATTGCTTATTTAAAGAAAAAATAAAATAAGCTATTAATTTTGCACCAGTTATTCTATACCCATACAAAATTTACCTACATAGTTGATAAAAACCTATGAAATGGATTTTTGATGGCTTATACCAGTATTTCAATAATAATAATTATTTACATTATTATTTTAAATATTGAAATGGTCTACCTAAATTTTACAAGTATCTGTCACAAAAGACAGAATTCTTACAGCTTGTTTGCCTTCAACAAAACAGTTACAGTGATACAATTCAGCTGTCTACATGTGCTAGGCTTTAAAAAATTTTTCATTCATTTACCTCTCTGGACACTGATGGAAAAATACTGTTATCTGCTGTAAAAGAACTGGCCAGCAATCAGGTCTGTTTTCTAGGACAGTGATTAATGGATGAGGACTGCTCCTGAAAGACAAAGAAATCATATTTATATCTGTAACACAGCAAGGAAGTATACAAAACAACTATCTTCAAAAGATGTGCATGGCTGTAGAAGTAGCCAATTTAGCCTCCTCCTTTTACCAATTCCCTTTACCAGCTTTACACTGTCAAAGGAGTGCAAAACCAAAAACTAAAAACTTTTGAAACCAAGATTAAAATTTCTTCCAGGTGGAGAAAAACCTGGGAAGGAAGAAAGCCCGAAGTACATAATTTGCTCTGCCAGAAACAAAACCAAAGTTATTTTAGAGTAACTTACTGCCCAGAGTTCTGGATGCCCCATCCCTACAGGTCAAGCACTGGCTGGAAGAGCCTTTGAGCAATATGGTCTAGTGGAAGGTGTCAGGGACTAGGGTGCTGCAACTAGGTGATTTTTAGGGACCCTTCCAACTCAAACCATTCAATGCTATGAGTGGAAAGACAAACAGAAAGGCAGCATAAATCTGCTACAAACCACCACCTTCAGTTTGGTTAATCACCTTTCCAGCTCACAGGTCCAACAAATCTGTGCTACACACCAGAGAGATCTTCAGGGAGTTTTACCTACACAGCAGTAGATGATTTGAGAGACACCCCTCGAAGTGGTATATCTCAAGAGACACCTCCTCAGTTTGAGACACTACATGAGTGACAGCCAGATATGCCTTTTAGGAAGAATTCACAATGGTATTTCACTTATTATCACTGTTCTAAAAACTTCTGAGGAGCAAAAAGCCAGAACTTTCAACAATCTTTTTATTAGAGAAGACAACATTCACTGAGACACACTCATATTCAGTAACACTGCAAAACAACATGAGCTTCATCTTAAGCAGCACTGAGCCAACTCAGCTCCAGGTGAAGCAAAGGAGATCTAAAAGAACACCATAAAAGAATAAAAATCTAATTTTTCCTGTTACATGGCAAATTTGAAATGCATAATATGATGGCACATTAATACTTCCCTTAGCTAAGTGAAAGAGGTAATATTTACCTGCTATAACCCAGAATGTTTAGAGTTATGCTATGCCTAGCAAGACACTATTTATGAAAAACCATAATCTAACAAACATATCCTTAAACTAAAAGAGGTGTTCCTCATTATGTTTTTTTCACATTTTCAATGTTAGCATTTTTTAAGTCCTGGGCAACTGACTGGTTGTGAAGATAATCAAAGAATTATATAGCCATCAGCTGAATGAAAGCCCACCAAATTATGAAAGTCGGTTGCAGAGTATTTACATACCTAATGACTCTCATTTTCCCTGCTATGTGGTTACAACACAGCTAAAAACACAGGGTGTTTTTCCCCTTTGCTCATCAAATAATTTCTTTTCTTATTATGTGTTTCTTTTCAGGCAAATAAATCATCTGAAGACAAAATTTCTTTCAGAAAGCTGGCTGACAGTATGAACTACTTGAAACATGTTCAGAAAAAAAATGCTATCTACTAAGAACACAAATGATGCATTACACGTTTGGCCCTCATATTTGGGGCTAGAAGCCTGTCACTTCTCACATTCATTTCTCAAAAATGTGTCAACTTACACAAATATTCTTCATATATCCACCTTCCTAGATTCTGTAAATATTTTACTAAAGTTAGAGTCTTCTGTACAATCTGTGCATAAAGACTAGAAAAGCTGAGGTTATTGCTTCATTGCAGCTTTCCAAACATGAGAGCATGCAAGAGGCAAAAAAAGTTTTTCTTTGTCTAGCACCTGAATCCAGCAACATCAAAGACTGGATCCTTAACAGGCAGTAAGCTAGAAATAATGTAAACATGTAATGCCAGGACCTTGAATGTACATTGTCCTTTTGAAGACATACAGGGTTATAGCAGCTTTTAATTTAAATAACTTTGTCATGTTTTAATCCTAATAATATTAGGATTAATATTTACCTTTCCTAATCAAGAGAATATATCTCCAAAGCCTGGGGAACCTTCCTAAAGTCAGCACCTGACACATCAAGTTTCAAGTTAAAATGATTTACTATCTAAGAAAAAAAGCAAACTTTTTATTACAGATCTTGTATGTTCTGAAACTAGTAAAACTGGACTGAACTGGATAACAAAAAAGTCAGCTAAGCTCCACAATGAACAGTGATTAACAATGAAATACCAAAAAGTGCAAACCAAAAATGTTCCACTTGATAATGTTATTAGCAGAATATTATTAACAGTAAGAAAAATAAGGTGTGTAGATGCAATTTATTGCCCACATCATCTTAAGAATTGCTAGAAAAGCACTGTAAAACAAGCATCTTTAAACGACATTACAGCACCACTACCCTAAATTACTGGTAGCGGGTTCAAGATAAAGCAAAACACACAAGCAAACATAGCGGTTACCCACTCACAATATAGAAATGTCCAAGCAAACAAAGATAAATCTTTGGGAGGGGTAACAATAAAACATACATTATTTTTAACTTTTAGGTAATCTGAACTTTTTTTTTACATTTCTGAACAGAAGTGAGCTCCAATCTGATTTAAATGACAAATTCAGTGACAGATTTCTTTTTCTCCATATGGAAACAATGTCTGGAGTCAACATACCTTTATGTGTATGCAGATGTGACCCTGGTCCTTCCAGAAAGCTGGTCCTTTCAGGAACAGCATTTTACTCCATTAATTATGCATTTATTTTTAAGACATTTTGCTACCTGCTCTGAACCCTGAATTCAGAAAAGTAGGAGCTCTCTATAACGTTCAAACAGTAAAATCACGAATGATAAATCATTAAGAATATCATAAAATACTAGTTCATAAAAAAAGGCTAACAGCTTTCAGAAAAAAACAATATCCGATTTTTTGTATATGTGTGTCTTAAAAGCGCCTGCACTAAGAATGCTAACAGGAGCCCTTCCTGGGTCAAGATAAAGGCAGTTTACTAAAGAAAAGCAAAGACGAGAAAAGAAATCAAAGAAAACAAAAAAGTATCTCCTTCATTTTCCATCAGCAGGCAATGTGTAGCTACTTCCTGTGCAGTAGGGCTTCAGTATGCATAGCAGCTGCTTTGGAAGACAAACACCTTAATAATGAATCCACTCCTGGCTCCTTCCTCTTAGCTTTTACTCCTGAGCACAGTGTTATATGTTATGACATATTCCTTTCATTAAATTGGGTAAGCTATCCTAGCTATGCCCCCTCCCAAAGTCTTGACCATCCCTTCCTTACCAGCATTTTGAGGGATGGCAATGGGCTGGAGGAATAGTACTGCTCAGCAGGGCCAAAAGACTGGTGTTTTATCAACACTGTTCTGGCTGCAGCTAACTTCATCCCAGAAAAACACTATATAATTAAATGCACAAATCTACAAGACATTAATTTTCTTCCATTTCTTTTCAGGAACTGATCAGGATATTATGCAATTCCAAGAAGCTCTCTTATGAAACTAATTCTATTGTCCAGAATTAACATTGGCCTAAACCACATTTATTTATTACCCTGTAATACTGGTGACAATAGCAAACCACTTGAGAATGTACTGCTGCATTTTGATTCCTCATTGATGATTTCCATATGGAATACTTTTGCACACTTGACAGCATAATATATGAACACTGTAATGGGAGATTACTGTCGGTGAGCTACTGTATACATTCTTCTTTTTCTTACAAAAAATCAGGTTTTAATGGCATTTCATGGAGCACAACTACAAAAATTGTTACACAGCAGTGAAAAGATAGGTTGCTCTGTATACTAAAAAGAAGTCAGGTTTCAAAATCTCAGGGCTCTGACTCTGTGTCAAGCAATCATTTCTCTTCGTTAAATGTAAACAAAAGGGAAAACAGAACCCATATTGGCTAAATAAAAGTCTGCTTCCTATTTTCAGTTCTCTATTAGTTTATACCATTCTGAATTACCAAATTTCACCTTCATTGTATGTTCACCAGTAATTTCTCTTTCAGTGAGTAGGAAAAAAAATGTAATGACTTTTCTTTGCCCTATTGGGCAGAGACTTTATTCCAGCCATATCCCACCACCCTTTTTTTAATGCAAAAGCTGGATTTAATTACTTTAACTTAACTTCTTCTACCAGAAGATTTTAAAAAAGGTCCCAAAAGAATTCTGTCTTTAACATTACTTGCCTTTTAAAACTGCTCTATATACGTAGGGATTTTGTACAGAGAACTGATGTAGCCACTAAAACAAATGCATGCAAGATTTCAGGAATGCAAACACAGCCAGTACTCCAAAGCCTGTTTAGCTTTTTTTCACTATTCGTTTTGTTCAATTAAACACATGATTCCTGTCCCTCAAATAATGCATTTTATATCCTTAAACGATTATAGCTACATCCTTCTACAGTGATACCTCTTAACTGCATAAAAAGTAACTTGAAAAGCATTTGTGACATCTACCAAGCTTTTCTGTTCTCCAGAAAAGATACAATAGGGGCTTTTAATGTCAGACTGACTCACGGTTTCACAAGAGATGGATGAAGCCGCTATATGTCCACTTCAAAAATGTGTGATTGCATGACAAGAAGCTTTAGATAAGTAGCTCTACATGCATCTCTAAGTATTTTATTTTTACATGTCAATCACCTTAACAACAAAGACATTCAGGAACTTGACTTTTATAATAAGAATAAAGCAGGAAAAACAAGTGAGAAGGAAGCGATTCATAGCCTTAATATAAAACACTTATTAAAAGAAATATTAGAAATCATCCAGTATTTGAACAAGTACTAGCACTTGTTTTCCCCGCTGTCTTGCCTCCCATTGCCCCACTCCCAAAGGCTGACTGCCATTGTTTGTTTCAAGCTTATGGCGCCAATCTTATCCTTGTACTAAAAAACTCATTAAAACTTTCAACCAAAAAAAAAAATTTAAAATCACAGAATCAGATCACCATTTAGGTTGAAAGAGACCTACTCAGATCATCCAGTCCAACTCACATGCTCAAGCAGCCAGCTCGTAAAAGCTACCAGTATTACATATAATCAGGTTCTGTTATCTCCAAGGACAGAGATTTCACAACCTCTATGGCAACCTGTGCCAGCACTTGATCACCTTCACAGTGTGAACAAAGCAAAACACACAAAAAAAACCCAAGATTGAAATTAGTATTAATTTCCCTTTTTTCTGGAAATCAGACAGAAAGTTATTAGTGTTTCTAAGTAAAGGAATGCAAAACTAACCTGATTCCATACAGACTCCAAACAGACTCATCTCCATCTTTTCCCAGCTGAATAGCTTGAATTTGCATTAACTTGCAAATAGTCTTTACTAAACCGTGCACATTCCTGTTGACAAAAAGAACTGAGTTACTGTCAAGTATGCAGCTACATTAATTGATTTGTATGTAAGAGAAGAAACAAAACTGACACTTAAGACCTGGAGCTCTACTTAAAGACCTGTTAACATATGTCCACACAGTTCTGGGAAAGTTGTGCATTTATGTGTCTTTGTTTTCCTTTCCACATAATGAGCAAAACAGCAAAGAGAGTATTAATGCATCAATTAAACCTTCTGACAGGTTGCTTCTACTATATATGACAAGAATGGGAATACAAGACAAGTAGCACTTATAACTATCAAACTTTTACCATACTTGTCACCACCTGCAGACAGACTCCTTTCCATAAGGTGGTATGGCATGCCAGGGAACTTCTAGAGAGTTCCACAGTGAATCTCCTCACCATTAAATGCTCACTTTTATAGTTCAGGTGGAGGAAGAATACCATATTCTGTCTTCTTGATGGAAAGCATTGACCCAGACCAAAATTGATAGATAGAATATGCTTGTATTTCTCTCTCTCTTTCAAAAACACACCACTTATAAAATGTGGGACTATGCCAGTTTGTAATCTTCAAAATGACGGGCTGTTTTGACACCTGGCTCTCAAAATACTGAAATTTGACAACACAAGAAGACACTGAGGGTCAACTAACTCTACTGCAAAGCAGTTAACAGGCAGATGTCCTGCAGTCTTCTAAATCCTAATATAGTCAACACAGAGGAGGAAGGAGATTTTTGGACGGGTGTAGGGGAGGGATAAATATAACAACCTTTCAGATTCTTCACTGCTAGAAAAAGCCACTGAAATGGGAATTTGCAAGTGCATTTCCCAGCTTCAGTCAGGTAACCGCAGCAAGGAGGAAAAAAACAAACCATAAAACACTTGATAAGAAAACTGTCTTTCCTGTTCTGAAAATTTTGTATTCCTGGTCCTAATTCCCAAACAGGAAGTGAGAAGAGATGCTTTAGGCTTTGCACTCACCTCCTGAACACAAGCAACACAAAGGGCATCTCATATTGCAAGGATTTCCATCCCATTTCCCGTCGCCTACAGGCACAGATGCTCAGTAATAAAAATACTCTGAAAACACGCATATACACAGAAATACTTCTGACAGTTCCTTTAAGATTACAATAATTATTTGTTTCACAGGTTTTTCAGTAGATTATTTATCCTTGTTCATTATTGAAAACAGGCAATGTTTTCCCATTCTCATCTTAACAGAATGCTGAAAACCAATTCTAAAAACACGCAAAAATACACATGCCTGTATCTACATATGTAAACAAATTTCCCATATATGCATAAACACACAAACATGCACATAAATATGATATTCCATGAAGTTTAAACTCCTAGAGCATCAAAGGAAACATTTAAGAGCTAGTTACAGTACAATAATATATAAAATGAGAAGGTATTGTGAACTACACAAGTTAACTCAGATAAACACGAGATCTTAATCTCTGCCAAAACGTCTTTTCTAGCGTGCATAATTTGATAGACCTGACAAAATAAAATCCAGCAGGTGCACTCAGCCCCTGTAAAATCCAGTGCAACAAAAGAGAAGCAAGAATACCACATGAGTAGTCTTTGCCAACAAAACATACACCTAACTCATTCAGCATTGAATATGCTCAGTGGTTGCAAATGCCTTTCTGCTAGCTGCCACTGGCTGCTAATTTTTGTTTTAGCAACACTGTGTACCAAGCACTGCAAAGCCACACATGAAAATTGGCAGGGAACAGCATGATGGACTGCAGACTACAATTCTGAGGCAAGGTAAAAAAAAAAGTATTAGCATTGAAAAGACGCAATCTGAAATTGTCAGTTTAATGAGCTCCTGAGGCTACAGACATTTTAAACCACAGACTTCTGTGTCTAGGCAACATAAACCTTGCCTTGCAATCCATAGTGTATGTGGTTTGAATTGTAGCAGCTTGGGGGAGGAGGGGGTGGCAGTAGGAAAGAAGCCAAAAATACATAAAAGGTTACTACATAATTTGCGAGCACTTATTATAGCAATCAGTTGTGTTGGTTTCACACATGAAAAAAAATTTTTTAAAGTTTCAAATAGTGTAGAAATGGGGCAGATCGTAGTCCCTACAATATGTAACCCTGAATTTGTTTTAAAGGTTAACATAATCCTAAATATCCCATTTTACGTTTTTTTATTTTCTGAAGTACAAAGTTGTGTTAATATTCATAACCTCATAAACTGTTGACACCTTAACAAACCCTCAGCTAAACAGGAAATTTAAAATTTCTTAGTCTGCAAGCCACAGCTGCTGCCTTTTCCCTGGTCCTAGAATTATGAGCCAGACACACTTACGGGATAAAAAGGTTTTAGCTCAGAATTTAATAAGGATCCTTAGGTGTAACAATTCGTCAAGGTGGAATACACTGAAATGCACACATGGTATATCGTGTATACAATTTTATAGACCTTGCAAATTAGTATATTTGACAAAGATTCCCCAATGAGGAGCTTAAATGAGTGGCATGACATCGCCCTAATCTAAAGTATTCACCCCAGATGGGCTTGAGCCTAATTTACAAAATATGTTCTAGAAAGGGCCTTGGTTTTTCAAGATAACCTAAGGCTTTCCAGGCCCCAACTGTGACGCCTTCAGGATGTTTGCTTTTCTGGCCTAGTAGAATACCAGGACGAAGCTAAGATACCACATTAAAGAATTTCAACCCTGTATGCTAAGAATACTGAGAATCATAAAAGGTACATAAAAAGAAAAGGTAAAAAATCATGCTGGCATTACAGCTAATAAAACTTTTACTCTACCTTATGCCACAGAACTCAGGTTCTCACAGTCTTAACACAAGCACTTCTACTTATTCGTTATACTTATACTAATGTAGACTCCTCCCTTAACCCCAAAATTTTGTCCTTTGGAGGACCGAGGTTTGCAGAGATTACCCGTATTATAAAAATGTATTTACAAAACCTCTTATAGGAAACCGTAGTCCTTTATAGTAAACCAGCACAGAATTAGCATCAGCACAGCAAGATCCTAGCTGTAAACAAGCAAGTCCTAAAGTGAGAAAAAATTTCTAAGCATTTCAATAGCTTATTCAGACCTAAGTTCACCTTTGGCTCAGACTGAATATGAGAAACCTTAGTGCAAAATTGATTATGTGAAGGTGAGAAAGGATGAAGAACATGTCTTGAATAGCATGATTCTTGCAACGTCTCTGCTGAGTCTATCAGCATTATGTATCACATACATAGCTTTAAATAGCTAGTTTGGCTAAAACAACTCTACCAGCCTCCATCAAGAGAATTACACAGCTTGGTGCAGAAATCCACTTAATAATCAAAAGGGAACTTAATAAGGTTGGTAAATTTGAATTGAAATCTCTCCCTAATCATAATTTGACTTCCTGTTTACAAATGTTATGCACAGTGCCTCTTTCCCTCACTGTATTTTCTCAGTATATTGGACAGGCAGTCTAGGTCAAAAGACTCCTACAAGATGTAAGCATTCAATTTTCAGAATTGTGTAGGAGGAAGTAGCTTCCAACTAAAGTGATTCCTTCCTCAGCAGACAAGGAAACGAACTGCAGCATTCCTAATCCCAACAATACTCTTTATTTGAGCAACGAGTTTTTGGACAGACAGATGAAATAACTTCCCTCTGTGTTGCTTTTGGCTGGGATAGGGTTAATTCTCTTCACAATGGCTGGTATGGGGCTGTATTTGAGATTTGTCCTAAACACAGGGTTGATAATACAGAGATGTTTTTGTTACTGCTGAGCAGGGCTTACACACAGCCAAGGCCTCTTCTGTTGCCACACTGGGGAGGAAGTTGCTGGTGCTTGGCAGGTTGGGAGAAGACAGAGCCAAGATGGGTGATCCCAACCAACCAAAGAGACATTTCAGACCATATGACATCATGTTCAGTATATAAAACTGAGGGAGAGAAGAGTGGGTGTTCAGATTGATGGCATTTGTTTTCCTAAGTCACCATTACGTGTGATGGAGCCCTGCTCTCTTGCACATGGCTGAACACCTGCCTGCCTATGGGAAGCAGAGAATTAATTCCTTGGTTTGATTTGCTTGTGCACACAGCTTTCACTCTCCCTCCTAAACTTTCCTTATTTCAAGGTTTTGCACATTTTACCCTTTCCCTAATCCTGCTAGTGGGGGAGTGAGTGAGCAAGCTTTGTGAGGCTTGGCTGTCTCCTGGAGTTAAACCACAATATACTCCTCCACAACGAAAGTCACTGCCATTTTCTTTCCCCTTTCTATGATGGGGCAACAAAATTAAGCAGCTCATTAACTTCTGAGGTTCCACAGTACAAAGTTCAGAGCACTAGCCTGAACGACAACAATTTCAGCTTACATCCATAGAATACTCTCAAGAGTTCTTATGCCAGACCCACACTGTCACATAGCAAAGGTGAAAGCAACATCCTTCAGCAGAGTGGCAGGGCAGTAGCAGTCCCTAATGCCATGATGTATCTGAAAATACACAGAACTCTTCCTCTGCATTTGTAAGGGAAAAGCAATGACTGATAACCAGCTGACAAAAATTAGGCAACCAAACACTACCTTGCTGAGGGAATTAGGTTGAGAGCTCCATGAAGAACGTAGTCAAGCTCAGCATGTTTCTCCACCACAAGTGCCACCAAGCCCTCACAGCAGGCTGTTCGCAAGGCAACATTCTCACTGCAGCACTTCTCCCAAAGCAGGTTCAGAGCAGGGGTCTGAAGGCAAAAGCATGGACGACAAGTAATGAGAGGGCCCACAATGACTTATCTTCATTCATCTCAAACACACTTTTAAATAAAAACCAGCTCAACCACTTCTCCTTAAGCCTTAGGGAGCACAAGAGGTACAGAACACAAGCTGGGGTACAGATTCTATTTCTGAGAGAAGTCTTTACAAAGACAGCTCCCACTTTCCTGCCCTCTTCTGTCTAGGCCCATGGTAGGGTATAACACTGTTTCTGACAAAAAGGTAATGCTGATGAATTTTTCAGCTGTGCCTATGCAAATAGAATCATGGAACGGTTTGTGTTGGAAGTGACTTTAAAGACCATCTAGTTCCAACTCTGAGACATGGGCAGGGATGCTGCTCACTGTCAGGTTGCCCAGGACCTTGAACACATCCAGGGATAGGACACCCACAGGCAGGTTATCATCAGTTTCCTGATTTAAAAAATAAGGATGCGTTTGGAGACAACTCAGAAACTGCCATGAAAAGTTCTGTCTACATCACAGTGTAGCACAGACAGCTAAAGACAGGGGTACAAAGGGCTATCCAAAGGTAAGTCATCTTCACTAAACACATGAAGTTCTATTTGCTAGTAAGCATGAACATTTGGCAGTAGCCATCAAAACTGCAGCTGGTTTCCATGATAAATTAGTATTCACAGATTAGTTTGCTAACTTTGTGACTTCCAACTGGAGAACAAGGAAGGTTGTAAAATAACCAACACTGCAAAATGCTCTTGACTATAAAGGGAATCTGCAATTTCTAACCAGCACCACCTTCTGCTTCCTAGCATTTTAGAAGGTGCTACTGTACTTCAGCCTAATATCTTCCTATAAGCAGCATTAAGGGAAAATATCAGCTTGAAAGCTCAGAACAGAACATCATTTGGGTACAAAATTATGATCAGGACTGTGAAAGAGCTTCTGTTAGATAAACTACACATCTCCAATACTCCCTCACATCAAAACTTAGCAATTTCCAGGTCTGGGTTTGTCAGGGTGAAGTCCCCAGACCGTGAAATAAAATCCACAGATAATTTCTGTTCATTTCTGGACATGTCAGCTTCTAGAGAGAAAAACCAGAGGAGCAAATCCTAACACCTTTCCCATTTGCTGTGACACTTGCAATTGTCAACATTTCATATACCTCTCTTTTAACAAGACATGCACTTAAATGAGCTTAACTAATTTAAAATGCGAAGTATGCCTTTACATCCTGCTCTCTCTTGAAGAAATACAAGCTCTAGTTAGCTGATATGAGATGTAACACTAATGCATTGTCTTGGTTTGAAAGACAGGTGTCTGCTACAGAAGGCAGAAGCCTCTCTTGAAATGGAAAATGTAAACCCCCTCCCTCCAAATTATTATAATTTTGAAATCAAGGAGCTCTCAGGCAAAGATATGGGAATGGGAATAACAGTTCTTTACTAGGAAAATTAAAATAAAAATACATTAATACAAAAAACCAAAACACTGATAGAGTCAGAATACAGCCTGACACCCATCAGTCAGGGTGTTGGCAGCAGTCCCATTAAATGATGGCTGTCCTCCTGCAGTGACAGATGTGGAGACATGCAGGTATGTGAAATGTCATACTTCTTCAAATTTTTATAGCAGTGTAAACAAATTTCCAACTAAAGAGTTGTACTTCACTCTCAGTAACATAACTAAATTACTTTTTTAAACTGAACATAGCTAGATATAGGTATTCTTCAGGATTAAGACTTCTGCCATTAAGTCTTGTAACAAAATGAAAACAGCTCTTCTGATGCCAGAGTTCAACTGTTTCTCAAATGCTCAAATGCTCAAATACATGTTGATAACAACCTTATTTGACTTCTAGAATTGTATTAAAATTACACAGTGGAGAATGGAAAAACCTAGAAAAAGCACATAGAATAATCACATAAGGATGACAGAGGAGACAAAAATGAAAAAATGCCACAGACCTGGTGAGAAGCCTGCCTGATCTTCTTTGAAGAAACTTTTTCTTTCAGTACTGCAGCAATCAGATGGCACACTGCCTAAAGTGAAAAAGAAACAAAAAAACACACACAGATACATTAAAAGAAATAAAATTAAAAGAAGCAAGAAGAAATAAAAATTGCATGATTTTAAAATTCTCCATTAAGAAGTCTTTTAAATTATGTTGCCCATGATCATTTTATTATGATTGAACACCAAGCTTATGGATATTGAAGCTGAAATACGCTTTAAGGTCCATAAAAATTTCCATAATGTAGTTTTACTCACTTGTACTGTTATGCTGAGGCACAAAAGAAACAAACTTCCACAGGGCTCCACGTAAGTCCAAAGGCCTCTTCGTACAGATACATAGGTACAGTAATTTCACGAATACAAGCCGCACTGTTTTGACCAAAATTTTGCTCTCATACCGTGAAAGCGGCTAATATTCAGGTGCGGCCAATATGTGAATAATTTTCTGACATTTCCAACCCTGGGAGTGCAAACCAAGCCAGTGCAAACTACAAAGTCGAGCTCCTGCCAGTAAAACCCTGCATTTACGCGGTTGTTACAAATTGATACTCTGTTGCACGGCGGGTGGAGCTGCTCTGTGCGGGCAACACAGGGGGTGGGGAAGGCGGGGCAGCTCCCTCCTGCTGGCCCCACGGCTCAGGGGAGGCAGGGACAGCTCTCTTCTGCTGGCCCTGCGGCTCGGGGGAAGGCGGGCAGCTCTCTCCGCTTGGCCCCGCGGCTCGGGGGGCTCCCGTCCCCGCGTGCCGCCGCCGCAGGAGCAGGCAGGCTCCATCCCCGGCTCCCATGGCTGCCGCAGGTGCCGGCGGGCTCTGTGCCCCCCCTGCCGCCATGGGGCAGCGCCAGGCCGGGATGACCGAGCCCAGCGGTGGCGGCGGCCAGCCCCGAGCATCACTGCCGAGCGGCAGAGGCGAGCTGGGCCACCCAGCCCTGTCGGCAGCCCCGAGTCCTCACAGCCCAAGCCAAGCCAGTAAACCCCGCCCTGCCGCGGTTCTGTTACTAATTGGCAACTTTGTTGCACGTGGGTCCTCGCTGCGAACACAGAGCGGCTTATACTCGGGTGTGGCTTATTTATGGACAAAAAACGAAATATTTGCCAACACCCAGCGATGTGGCTTATACTCAGTGCGGCTTGTATTCGTGAATTTACTGTATTTAGGAATTGCAGGTATTTTAATGCAACAATGACGATAAACTTTATGCCTCTACTGCTTGACAGATCTCCATGTCCTTAAAAGCACTAGTAATCACTAAATCTTGTACTATACAGGGAAGCAGAAGCAAGAGAGGAAGCAGAGCACAGCACACCTAAACAACTTGCTGAATTTTTGCATCACAAGGTTTGCCTCAAGCAATTTGCATATCCCTTTATCACAGCTCATGCCAGAAATATTTAATTTACTTTAAACAGGGCATTTGACATTAACATTATTCCTCATTAAGCTATTCCATGGCAGAAATCATTAACAAGTTTTAAATAGTCAAGGTCTTCAAAACAAGAAGCGTCAGTTCCCCACAACAGCCCAGGTTTATTCTTTTGAGGTGAAGACTAAGCTCCCCATTCTATTTTAGTAGAAGTCTGATTTCTTCTAACTGTCTTTCAAACACACTCACATGCGTCAGGTTGTTCTGACCCTAGGTTTTTGACTTCTGATTCATCTGTGATTTGTCTTATTTCACAATTATTGATACTGTTACACAGAAAACCCATTTAGTGAAAGACAGAAACACATGTTTTCGTAGTAACACTGCAAAAATGTTTCAGACTACCAATGCGCCCAGAACAGCTGCTGCATTTACTCTCCTCGGCTAGTAACAGATCACTACTTCTGGAAGAAATAAACTAGACCAGTAAAGAATAAAAATTTAAATTAGCATTTCACTTTTGTTAGAGTATAAAAAGACAGGAACAGACTATTTTCAATGCTTTGAGGTTTCTTTATGTACTAGCTGCTAACCTGTCATTACAAACTGAAATAGGAGCTTACATTTCTTGGAAAGACAGCACCTTAAACACTCCTAGACTATCCTGCAAGGACTGTGCTTTTCACAGGTAAGGACATGTATTTTAACACATTTTACTTAAAAAGAAAGGAGGAAACGAAAGGAGAAATTGGGACCAAGTCAGCCATTTATTTCTGTCTGCAACTAATCCATTGTAAGAGCAACAGTGTGTTCCCCAGGCAGATCTTTCAGTTCACTTACCAAGGGAAGCCCACATTATCTTTTTTTTTTCCTGTTTAAAATGACCTTCAGGAGTTAATTCACACCTACATCCTTAAGACACTTCTGTTACAAGGAAAAGGGATTTATCAATAGAAACTTGGCTTTCGAAATGACCTAGCAATACAAAAAAGTCAAAATGCCGATTAGGTTCCTGCATTTCTAGAACTTGATCAAGCAGCAAAACTTCATGACCTACACATCTGTGCTCAAGTTCCTCACTTTTCTGATCATGTGCAGACTAAGAGCAGATATCTCTCATTAAGTTGAATCCTGACCTGATTATAGTTTAAAGATCACAGAATGCCTTCCAGGGGTCACAGAATATACAGTAATTTCACGATTACAAGCCGCACAGAGTATAAGCCACATTTCCGGTGTGCCGGCAAAGTTCATGTCTTCGTCAATAAAAAAGCCGCACCCAAATATTAGCCGCACGTTCGTTTGCGGCGAACTTTCACAGTCGTCATTTAGTAACAGAATCGCGAGATCACCGGGGCTTACTGCAGGTGCCGACCTTGGAAACATTATTTCCAAGTGAAAAACATACAGACAATAGCTGCGGTAGCGTACCCTGCAAGTTTTATTTACAAGCCGAAAAAGGCACAAACAATAGTGTGGCCATTTTGTGAGCATTCCCAACGGATCCACGTTGCCTTTAAACAGCCACTCAGCTGCGCGGGTGGGCAGCTGAGCTCCGAGAGGAGCCTCTCCTCCCCCCTCCCCACCGCGTGAGCCTAGCCAGCCGTGTAGCCGCACAAGGACAGCCAGCCGCACAGCCGCACAAGACTGAAAACACTTTAAAAAATAGAGGAATATCACACACTTTTATTAAACTTTTAAACAGCTTCATTTTTCATTTATCAGCCACTTCATCTTCCATGAAACCTTTGAACTCTTTGCCCTGTGTATAGGAAATCAACAGTTGGGCAATGGTGGCATCCAGCAAACCCGAACCAGTATCGCCCATATCTTCACCATCAGAGTTATCACTTTCGGTACTCTCGATGGTATTGCTGGTCAGTCCAGGAATGATGTCAGCTTTGGTGAACCCTCGGATGATAGTTGTGGCAGTTACTTCACCCCAGGCATCCAGTATCCACTGGCAGACCGTAGCGTAACTTGCTCTGGGCAGCCTCCCAGTGTTGGTGTAGGAATGCTCGCCTTCCACCATCCACTTTTCCCACAGAAGTCGCATTTTAGCCTTGAAGGAATGAATAATATCTATGTCCAGAGGCTGCACCCAGTATTACAGCAAGCTCCGACTTCATATTTTTTACCATGGCTTTCACGCTATCGGTTTTGTGTGCACACATGGAATCGAAGATCAGCAGTCCTGGCAGCGGGTGAAAGAATCTATCCAGTCTGCCAGCATAAACTTCCATTAGCCAAGTCCGCATTACCTGTTCATCCATCCAGCCTTTTGGATTAACGGCAACCTTCATTCCCTTTGGAAATTTGTCTTTAGGGAGGGTTTTTCTTTTAAAAATTACCATGGGGCATAATTTCTGCCCATCTGACGAAACGCCAAGGACGACCGTAAATGACGTCTTTTCATTCCCTGTGGTTCTTATCAGTACCATCGGTGTTCCGGTGCGCTCCACAGTCCTCGTCAACGGCATATTGAATGTGAGGGGGACTTTGTCCATGTTGATTATACAATGTGGCTGTGTATTTTTTTCAGAGATCTTGCCTTTGCAGTAACTCTGGAAGGCGGCTAACTTTTCCCTGTAGTCTGTCGGCAACTGCTGAGACACTGTGGTCCTTGTATGGACAGAGAGCTGCCGTCGCTTCATGAAAGCACCAAGACGCTCCTGCTTTAAATTCTTCTATATGCAATTGATTTGCAATTGCTTTGGCTTGTATCCGAATGGCGACAGTTGATAAGCTTCGGCCAGCTGCCCTTTGCTCAGAAATCCAGCCCTGGCCATCTTGCTTTACGGCCATGGAAACTCTTCTTTGTCTTTCTTGTAAGACGAAGTTCTTCCTCCTGCTGTTTCCATCTGTGTACCATGCATTCATGCTGAATTCTCTAGCTGCAGGTCTATTCCCATGTTCTTTTGCACAGTCTATTGCTTTCAATTTAAACTCAGCGTCATATGCTAGTCTCTTCTCCGCAGCCATGTCGAGGGAAGAAGTCGCCGAGGGAAGAACTCGCTGAGAGAAGAACTTGCCGAGGGAATACCCTGATAATACCCCCCGCCCCAGTAACGCCGTCATCCACAGGCAGGCAATAAGCTGTTCTGTGATTGGTTCATCATCAGAACACCGGGAGGCCATGGATTTCAAACCATTTTTGCTCGGGACAGGACCGGTACGGTAAGGATAGATATCACATTTTTGTTACTATATTAGCCGCCTCAGAGTACTAGCCGCACTTCCGGGATTCCACCAAAATGTTGGTCAAAATGGTGCGGCTTGTAATCGTGAAATTACTGTAAGTGGAAACTATCAAAACAGCCAAAGCACAGGAAAAAAATCAACCAAAGCACATTAGTAGACCTCAATGACATGCAGCTGTAGTAATGAGTCAAGACATTTAAGCAATACAACAGTGTACTATGGGGACATTCTGCACTAAAGAAAAATTAACTGCTTCAAAGATGCTGAGTCCCACTCATCAAGGCTAATAATGATATAAACTCATCAGCAGCGCAAGACACTTTGGTAGACCTCAGATGAACTCCAGTTTTCGGGGACATGACTTTACCTCCCAAATGCCAAGTTGATGACAAGTGGACTTGTACATCTCTCTTTCAAATTTAATTACTGTTAAACCAAGGCAAACTGACTGAAGACGCAAGAGAGACACCAGGTTGCACAAACTGCATTCCGATCAACTTATTTCACCAAACAAATAGTACCTATTTAATCCTAGATTCAAAACAGGATGAGGAAGAAAACAGGGAAATTAGCAACGAACTTACAGAGAGACACATTTTTAATACTGAAATGAGGAATGGCCAAAGCAAGAAGGTACATGTTTTAACCAGAGACTATCATTACCATTCCTTCCTGCCCATTAAACATACTATGAGAAACACTTTTTGTACATGATAATTTCAAGTAAAAATGACAAGGAGCCAATGCACGGATCAGAAAATAAAGGGGGCTGAGCTGAGCTGCATGCAGTTATCCCTTGATGACAGACAAGATGGCAGTAGTTCTTCGGTTCTCATCACCAAGAAGTAAATATAGCAGTTCTATGAAGTATGCAAAGTAATACCTCATACTAGTAATACTGGTACAGTAATTTCACGAATACAAGCCGCACCAATTTGACCAAAATTTTGGTGGAAACCCGGAAGTGCGGCCAATATTCCGGGGCGGCTAATACATTAACAAAATTCTGAAAGCTGCCAACACGGAAGTGAGAGCCCGCGGCAGCCCCAAGCCAAGCTGGAGCCCGGTCGGCCCCGGCAGAGGTGGGAAAGCCTGGCAGAGGCGGGGCCAGCAGTGTGGGGGGCGGGCGGCTGAGCCTGAGCCAGCAGGGCGGGGCAGGGGGGCGGCAAAGCCCGGGCCAGCAGGGCGGGGGAGCCCGGGAGAACTGGGGCTAGCAGTGCAGGGGAGCATGGCAGAAGCAGGAAGGCCGGCGGGTGGGGCTGCCTGGCAGCGGGGGAAGCCCAGCAGAATCGGGGTCAGCAGCGTGGGGGAGCCCGGCGGTGCGGGGGCCTGCAGTGCCGGCCAGGGCGAGGAAACGCGGCGGTGGTGCAGATGGGAGGGGGCGGCCGGCGAGCCCGGCGGCGGGGCTAGGGAACGCGGCGCGGCGCGGCCGGCGAGCCCAGCGGCGGGGCTAGGGAACGTGGCGCGGCGCGGCCGGCGAGCCCGGCGGCGGGGCTAGCGAACGCGGCGCGGCACGGCCAGCGAGACCGGCGGCGGGGCTAGCGAACGCGGCGCGGCGCGGCCGGCGAGCCCGGCGGCGGGGCTAGCGAACGCGGCGCGGCCGGCGAGCCCGGCGGCGGGGCTAGGGAACGCGGCGCGGCCGGCGAGCCCGGCGGCGGGGTTAGGGAACGCGGCGCGGCCGGCGAGCCCGGCGGCGGGGCTAGGGAACGCGGCGCGGCGCGGCCGTCGAGCCGGGCGGCGGGGCTAGCGAACGCGGTGCGGCGTGGCCGGCGAGCCCGGCGGAGGGGCTAGGGAACGCGGCGCGGCGCGGCCGGCGAGCCCGGCGGCGGGGCTAGCAAACGCGGCGAGGCCGGCGAGCCCGGTGGCGGGGCTAGCGAACGCGGTGCGGCGCGGCCGGCGAGCCCGGCGGCGGGGCTAGGGAAACGCGGCGCGGCGCGGCCGGCGAGCCCGGCGGCGGGGCTAGGGAACGCGGCGCGGCCGGTGAGCCCGGCGGCGGGGCTAGGGAACGCGGCGCGGCGCGGCCGGCGAGCCCGGCGGCGGGGCTAGGGAACGCGGCGCGGCCGGCGAGCCCGGCGGCGGGGCTAGGGAACGCGGCGCGGCCGGCGAGCCCGGCGGCGGGGCTAGGGAACGCGGCGTGGCCGGCGAGCCCGGCGGCGGGGCTAGGGAACGCGGCGCGGCCGGCGAGCCCGGCGGCGGGGCTAGCGAACGCGGCGCGGCCGGCGAGACCGGCGGCGGGGCTAGCGAACGCGGCGCGGCGCGGCCGGCGAGCCCGCCGGCGGGGCTAGGGAATGCGGCGCGGCGCGGTCGGCGAGCCCGGCGGCGGGGCTAGGGAACGCGGCAGCGGGGCGGTGCTGACGGGAGAGGGGGGCCAGCGAGCCCGGCGGCGGCGGCAGTACCACCCGGCCAGCCCCGCCGAGCCGTGGCGCTGAGCTGGGCCACCCGGCCCCGTCGGCAACCATGAGCGGGCCGAGCCTTCCTGGCCCCGCCCCGAGCCAGTAAAGCCCGCTATGCCGCGATCCTGTTACTAATTGGCCAATTTGTGAAAGCTGCGCATGGATTCTCGCTACGAACGAAAGTGCGGCTAATATTCGGGGTGCGGCTTATCTATTGACAAAGACAGCAACATTGTCGAGGCACCGGGGGTGCGGTTTATAATCCGTGCGGCTTGTATTCGTGAAACTACTGTAATTTCTGGCTTCTCTTGAGATCACAAGGCCATACTCCAACCTCCTAGTTATGGAAATTTTCTGATTTTCCTGAAGGAACTTTACGGTGATGAACAATTATGTTCTATGTTCCAATTACACAGAGAGGGCAATTAGGATTTGATTGTGATTTAAGAATAGTCTGTTTCTCTGATTTTCTGATTATGGAAAAAAACCCCAAACAGAATAGGCAGATAAGCAGCAGTTGTTGGAACAAACATTTTCACAGTCAATTTGATTTGTTTTAATGCTTTTTAAAAATTACCTGTGACTGAACAACTGGATTAGGAAATTCAAATCGCTTCTTGATGTCATCCAACATTTTGGCTCTGTCATATGACACTAAATTTCACTCTGCAAAGAGATTGAAAAAAATATGCTTAGGACAAGGAAGAAGAGCATGCTACTTTCTACACCACCTTCCCCTCCCCATCCGCTGGTTTATGTTGCATTTAACAACAGATGCAAGCATTAAAGCATTTTCATCCCCCTCTGAAGTCTACCATATCACCTTGTCTTTTGGGCTTGAACCCAAGAAATGCTGAATAATCATTGCTCCTGCACCCAAAATGGGTTACAGACATTTCTTAAAGCTGCAACAACTATACCATTCCATATGGCACAACATATGTGTACTCTGAGAGGATGTATTCTTGAGAGCACTTTAAGTATATTTCATTGACTTGAAAATGAGACAGCTCAAAAAGAGTGTTCACAGTCTCACAAACATGATTTAAAATGCAAAATTATCCACAAACTTTCCATCATTTCATGCAAAAAAAGGACCAACCTATGAGACTGCAAACGGTAATTGTAGTTAGGGGTTGGAACATTTGAAGTGAAAACCTTCTCTGTAAGTTGGAATATGCAGGTAATCACGAGTACACATGACCGATGTTAAAGAGAAATCAGAAGTCAGTTTGTTGCACACACATAAGTGAAACTGATGGCCACTGTAAATATTCAAATATTTCAGTTTACTACAAACTCACCTCCAGTCACTTGGAATAGCCGCCTTAAAAAACCAAATAGGCACTTGTTGAAAACCTAAGTGTAATCCTTTGCAATAAGCACTGATGAAACGTATACATGCAAAATACTCAAATTCCAAGACATACTATCAGTGTGATGCATTCAGAGCCTTGCCACTGATTTGAAAAAAGATGGAGTTAAAGTCTTGATATAAGCAATGCAGCATGTACTGCAAAAAAATATCATTTGCAGCAGCAAAACTCAAAATTAATAGTTACATTAATAGATCAGTAAATACAAATTCCTCGCAGTTAACGTTATAATTCCCATATACTTGTGGATTATATGTCTGAAAGCGCAGGAGAAAAAAAAACCACTGATGCTGGTATGGGTTTGTATAGTTTTAGAATAGATGTACACATTTCGTTTTTCCTCTATAAATAAGCCGCACCAGATTGCAAGCCGCACTTCCGTTTGCAGCGAGGATCTGTGTGCAACTTTCACAAAGTTGCCAGTTAGTAACAGAATCAAGGGATCACGGGGTTTACTGGTTCGGCCCTGCTCGGGGCGGCTGCCAGAGAGTGGCCCCAGCCCCGCTCACTGCTGCCGCCGGGAGGCAGGGGAGCGGTGTGCCTGGCCGGTGCCGCTAGGAGGAGGGAGAGGGGCGTCCCTGGCCAGTGCCACCAGGAAGAGGGAGAACGGCGTGCCCAGTCGGTGCTGCTGCCGCGCCCCCTGGGGCTGGGCAGTAGTGCCGCTGCACTGTCGCTGCCCCGCCGCCCGGGGCCAGGCGGGCTCTGCCTCGGCTTGGGGCTGCTGCTGGCTCAGACTTCCGGGTTGGGAAATTTCCAAAATTTGTTCATATGTTGGCCACTCCTAAACGTAAGCCGCATTTCCAGTTTGGGAGCAAAATTTTAGTCAAAATGGTGCGGCTTATAATCGTGAAATTACTGCAATGGCATTTTGAGACAATAGATGTCCATTAAATCAAATCACATTAAACTAGAGCTGATATCTTGCTTTTTACAAAAAAAAAAACAAGATCGCAACAGCAAACAATTCCAGACACACTTAGATCTGTTGAGCACGGCTAATAGCACTAGTGGATCTAGATGTATGTGCCTATTTGTATATATAAACCCAAGGCCCCCAGTTCTATCCAGCAAACAGTAAAATGAGGTAAGGTACCTTCCTGAGCAGTTTTGACATGAACACACTGGAATTACAGTAATTTCACGAACACAAGCCACACTGTTTTGACCAAAATTTTGCTCTCATACCGTGAAAGCGGCTAATATTCAGGTGCGGCCAATATGTGAATAATTTTCTGACATTTTCAACCCCGGGAGTGCAAAGCAAGTCAGTGCAAACTGCAAAGTCGAGCTCCTGCCAGTAAAACCCTGCATTTACGCGGTTGTTACAAATTGATACTCTGTTGCACGGCGGGTGGAGCTGTTCTGTGCAGGCAGCACGGGGGGTGGGGAAGGCGGGGCAGCTCTCTCCTGCTTGGCCCCGCAGCTCGGAGGAGGCAGGGACAGCTCTTTTCTGCTGGCCCCGCGGCCCGGAGGAGGCAGGGACAGCTCTTTTCTGCTAGCCCCGCGGCTCGGGGGGGGCAGGGACAGCTCCCTCCGCTTGGCCCCGCGGCTCGGAGGAGGCAGGGACAGCTCTCTCCGCTTGGCCCCGCGGCTCGGAGGAGGCAGGGACAGCTCTCTCCGCTTGGCCCCGCGGCTCAGAGGAGGCAGGGGCAGCTCTCTCCGCTTGGCCCCACGGCTCGGGGAAAGCAGGAACAGCTCTCTCCACTTGGCCCCGCGGCTCGGGGGAAAGCAGGGACAGCTCTCTCCACTTGGCCCCGCGGCTCGGGGGAAGGCGGGGCAGCTCTCTCCGCTTGGCCCCGCAGCTTGGGGAGCTCCCGTCCCCGCGTGCTGCCGCCGCAGGAGCAGGCAGGCTCCATCCCCGGCTCCCATGGCTGCCGCAGGTGCCGGCGGGCTCTGTGCCCCCCCTGCTGCCGCGGGGCAGCGCCAGGTCGGGGTGACCGAGCCCAGCGGTGGCGGCGGCCGGCCCCGAGCGGGCCCGCCGAGCGGCAGCACCGAGCTAGGTCACCCAGCCCTGTCGGCAGCCCCGAGCCCTCATGGCCCAAGCCAAGCCAGTAAACCCCGCCCTGCCGCGGTTCTGTTACTAATTGGCAACTTTGTTGCACGCGGGTCCTCGCTGCGAACACAGAGCGGCTTATACTCGGGTGCGGCTTATTTATGGACAAAAAACGAAATGTTTGCCAACACCCAGCCATGCGGCTTATACTCAGTGCGGTTTGTATTCATGAATTTACTGTATACTCTATCTCTCATGAGGCAATTTTTTTTTAACCATATTAAAAGAAAAAACTATTACAGAGGATCATTACAAGCACAGAACATACTTTCAATGTCAGCACAAAGCACCTAATTCCAGACAGACTGAAAGTCCACTGCCCTTGCACAAATCCCAGATTTGTATCAATCTAAACTAAATAGCTACAGGATACTTAAAATGCAACAGCTATATCAGTGCAATTAAATTAATTTAAACAACACTTCAACAGTTTTTCAGTCTTCAACATTCACCCTTAGCAAAGGCAACTGTGTATGCATATGGAATACCTGTAAAGTTTACAAGCTACATGGATAATCAAGGCTAGCAGAGACCTAAAGATGCTTTTTATTCAGCCTCCCATTCAAAGGAAGTTCAGACATGTAGCCGGAGTAGGTTGCTCAAGGTTTTGCCCCAGTTTGGCTTTGAAAACCTCTCAAGATCAGGGAAGGCGCCACTTTACTGAACTGTTCTGATCAACAAAACCCTTCTCTCCATCACTAGTCTTTAGCTCTTTTTGCCATGAACTCCTATGAAGCACTTGGATGTGCTTTCTTTCATCCCCCTCCCATCAGTACCAGGGCTGCTACTGGGTACCCTCCGTTCAGCTGCCACACCTCCCCTCTGAACTGGACTCCAGAGGAAAACTGGATTTCTCCACATCACCACTGGACCTCCGGAGGGAAACTGCACCTTCTACAGGAGTACTGCTCCAACTGAATCACATCTGTCACTGCCAGGGGACTGCAGCCACCATTGAATGGGACTGCTACCAACACCCTGCCTGACAGAGTGTCAGATTGTATTCCGACTTTGTCAGGGTTTGGAGTTTGTTTCTTTGTAGTACTGTATGTCTATTTTAATTTTCCTAGTAAAGAACTGTTATTCCTAATTCCCATATTTTTGCCTGAAAGCCCCTTGATTTCAAAATTATAATAATTTGGAGGGAGGGGGTTTAGATTTTCCATTTGAAAGAGAAGCTCCTGCCTTTCTCAGCAGACACCTGTCCTCCAAACTAAAACAGCAACTTTTCGTTCTTTGTCCGTATATAAGCCGCACCTGATTATAAGCTGCACTTTGGGTTCGGACCAAAATTTTTGTCAAAATGGTGCGGCTTATAATCATGAAATTACTGTACTGGATATGGCACTCTGAGTTACTGTTTAGCTGACGTAGTGGTTTTCAGTTAAATGCTGGACTTGATGATCTTGAAGATCTTTTCCAACTTCCACGATTCTACAATTGCAGATCCCTTCCACTTCAGGACATTCTATGATACATCATCAACCACACACATAAAAAACCATCCACCCCAAAAAAACCCAGGGAACACACATAGACATGCAAGATAAATAAAGAAAAAAACAAGGTATAAAAAAATTACCTTGGCTTGCTCTCCCAATGTAGTCAATGTAAATGATAAGCATGAGTGTAGCCTCGAGCTTCACTTACTGCCAGATGGCCACAAAGTTGATCCATCACTGCCCCTCCACTAGAAAGGGGGCAAAAATATCATTCAGGGCATATGACATAATGATGGGAAGATGACTCAGCAACTACTGTTATAGGGAAAACAGAGTCAAGCCAAGGAAATTTATTTTTACGAATGAAATGTGAGCAGAACAGCACGAAATAATAATAATAATAAATCTAGAAATACATTCACCCCACCCTTCCCTTTCTTCTGGGGTCAGCTTCACTCACTTTCAACTTCTCTACCTCTTCGCCCTGAATGAAGGTTGCAGTCACATTTTTCCCAGCTCCAGCATGGGGTTCCAACCACTGTCTGCAGTTCTTCATGAACTGCTCCAGCGTGGGTCCCTTTTATGGGGTACAGTTGTTCAGGAACAACTGTGCTCAAGTGTGGGTTCTAAATCTTGTCAGAAAACCTATTTCAGCGTGGGCTTCTGTCTCCATGGTCCCACTTTCAGAAGCCTGCTCCACCACGAGATCCTCTCCATGGAGTCAGAGCCTCCTTTGGGCATGCAACTAGTCTAACATGGGGTTCTCCAGGTGGACACCTGCTTCACCACGAATTTCCATAGGCTGCAACACACACGCTACTTTACCACAGTCTTCACCACGGGCTGCACAGCAATCTCTGCTCCAGCACCCAGAGCATCTCCTCTCCCTCCTTCTGCACCTTGGCGTCTGCAAGGCTATTTCTCTCATGATCCCACTTCTCTCCTTGGGCTGCTGTTTTGTAGGTTTTTCACCTTCTTAAACGTGCTGTCCCCGAGGTGCTGCTACCATCACGGACGGGCTTGGCCCTGGCCAGTCCATTTGGAGCCGGCTGGCACTGGCTCTGTCAGACATAAGGAAAGGTTCTGGCAGCTTCTCACAGAGGCCACCCCTGTAATCCTTCCGCTACCACATTTTTGCCATGCAAATCTAACAAAGCATCCTAATGCTAAGAGGGACAAGCATGCTAATTCAAGTGAACCCGAGAGAGGCTGTCACGGCACCACGTCTTCGGATCTGCTCCACTTCTCCAGAAAAAACTGCAAAGTTAAGTTAAGCCACGTAACAAGAAAATGATCGCGGGGAGCACTGAGACTATACTTCCCGCCTGTGGCCTCAGAGCCTTTGGATCCTTTTTAAGGGCTCTCGATTCAAACCGGTGTTCCTACCAAGCCAGAAGTGAGAACACCTGCACACACCGTCACCGCCTGAGTGCGACACAGGCAAAAGTCTCACAGCGATCAGCTTTAAACAAAAACGTAAAACATACAACACCCCCTCACACAGGGCAGTAGCGGCAGCTGCCGTCCTGACGCCGCGGATGGGCCCCGCCGCCCCTCACCTCGGTCGGGACGGGCTGGGCCAGGCTCGCTGCGCTTCCAGCACGGCCACGCCGCCGCCCTCCCGCTGCGCCCGGAACCGGCCACGCACATCGCGCATGCGCGGCGCCTGGCGCAAGCGCAGCGGCGGCGGAGCGAGGGGGCGCGCTGGGCCCCGGTACCGCGGGTCGGGCCGTGCTGCTCGGTGCGGCCGGAGGGGCCGCGCTGGCCCCCGGTACCGCGGGGAAGGACGGGGGACTCGGTAATGATGCCCTACACAGGGAAGAACCCACATCTTTATCGGCTTCGTAATTATTGCAGAGTGGGTGTCGTCAGCCTCCTAAATGCCTTGGCAGGCAGTCATCAAGAAGGAAGACCATCAGAAAGACCCTGGATATGCAGAATAAATGATGCTCTGGTTGCTGCATGTGTACCACATAATCACACAGTCAATTAGGTTGGAAAACACCCCTAAGAACATCGAGGGTACTCTCTCTCAAAGGCAGAAGAAGAGTTTAAGCCCAGTTCTGGTGTATTTTGGTAACTGCTGCGCTACGAACTGGTATCTACACATCTGAGGCAGGCTGTATTCTCAGTTAAGAGTTAGTTTAATGCAAAACAGCTCTTCTGTTCCCTAGCGTCAAAGCAACACACAATTTATGCGAGGCATGCGAGGCATGAAATTATCTTCAGAGAAGTTCACAAATATTTGGAAAGTAATTTGTGTGAAAATTGTAAGGTTGTTCTCTCTCAAGGTTACCTTGTCTGAGTTGGTTTGAGCTGAAAGTAGTGGAATGCTAACAAATAAGGAGCAAAAGTAAATCTACATTTAGACTTGTCTACACAAGTCTGTCTCGTATTTTTTCAGTTTTTTTAATTTTAAAAGAGTGGGGATGTATTGTTTTCAGTTTCACCAGCTAAAGCCATAAGAAGTTTATAGTATTCAAAGAGCTCTGCGACTGCCTGCATCAAATTGGTGGAAACACATGCGCTGCCACTTCCAAGAGGCACTAAAAGCTCAGAAGTGACTCACTGTATTCTCTTGAGCTGTCTATATGTTTACAATACAAAGGGAAGATCAATCAGATCCCAGAGAATATGTGGACTGCTTGCTCTATCCATGACTTCTCTCCAGCAGCTGTTTTCAAGCAGCACATACAATTATTTGTGACTTGGCTTTTGGTTCAGTACACTCTGGCCAAGATGGGCTCCCATGTCTGCCTGTTGCTGAAATATAATAGGATGAGGAAAAAAGGACCTGTAGAAACTTTCCCATCTCTAAGTGACCATAAGTAACGACATAAATCCAACAGCAGTGTTCAGTCTACTCTCCCCATTCCATGCTTTCTGCTTCATTTAAGGACATCTTGCTGTTGATAGGTTGGTTTGTTGACATTTTGTGATTAGTAGTCAGCTACAGAGGGCCCTCACTACACTCATGCAGAGCTTCCATGGACTTTCATGCAAATCTAATGTGAGGGCAGAAATGAGAAAAAAGTGCCTGTTTTTTATCCTCACAGGCTATTGAGATGAATAAGAGTGTAAATTACTTAACTCTCAGGGAGAACTTTGCAACTCACAAGATTAGGCTTGAAATACCATATTGAACTTTTTATGTAGGAGTTCATAGACAAAAGCTCCTTTTGTATTAGTGCAAGCAAGGCCTGTGGCATTTTTTGACTGCCTATTCAGCACTTTTCCTTTTACAATTGCCAGGTCACAGAGCTTGCCTGACAGGTGAAGTGTATCAATAGCATGCAATCCAGAGAAACTTCTCCATCTGTGTGTTAGTTCCATGTTGTGCCCTAGACGTGGGAGCCTTAGTTCTGAGTAGTGTGCCAAGTCTGCTACTGCCCAAATAAGCATTAGCCAAAATGGCTTTCAATTTGATGCAAACTGCAATGAGATCTCCTGAGATTAAAGGAGCACATAGCAATTTATTTTGGTGCAGACCATTCTGAGTGTGTTGATAATGTGAAATATCTTGCTTTGATAAGCAGCTCACCGGAGGTTTTATGGTTGGTGTGAGAGTATCAGGAATATCACATCCATTCTCTGGGTTACTTGACTGTGGTGTGTAATTGCTAGCACTGTTCCTAAGCCCCAAGTTTCTTGCAGGTCATCTAAGGACATTGAGGCATGAGAACACTGAGCATACATAACACGAACACTCTCACAAAGAGCTCTTGGTAGCTCCAGAGTCTCAGATGTGGCTTGAGACAAAAGGAACCCATGTCATCTTCGTTAAAGCATTTACTGTCCTATGGTCTCAATCTGTTTTAATGACATATTTTTTAATGCTGATATCTCAGAAGCAGGAAAAAAGCAGAAGATATCTCTTAAAGGCCATACTTTAATTTACAGATACTGCTTTTGATTGCTTTCAACTTGCAAGGCTTTTAGAACCTGGCTGTGAAGCCGAGATATGTTTTCTGTAGTGGCCTGAAGTGATGTCCCCAACTTTCAAGGTCTTCCATTAAAGTAGGATAAATACTTGTGGAGTCTGAAGGGTAGCATCAGTGTGAAAGTCATAACTGGGTTTGATTCAGAGCAGTTCATAACAGCTGCAGATTATGGTGAAAAAAGTTTTCCCTAGCAAAGTTTTGAAATCAGTGTTCCCTTTTGAAAGAAATTTGACACCTTTGAGAGGTGTCTCCAATACAATTTACTGCTGGTCTTAATGTAACCTATCTGTTATAGAGAAAATAATAAAAATATAATTCAGCTGGCTTTTATTGGGTTGCCAAATAGGATTACCACCCTCCAGTTTGTGTGACAAGAGTTCTTGAAAAGGTCAGCAAATCTGTGAAAAGTGCCCTATTCTCTGGCTTGTGAATTTTCTTCTAGGAAAAAAACTAGGCAGAAATCTTTGTCTCCAGTACACTTTTTCTAGAATATTCTAAGTTTTATTATGGGACAATCTAATCCCATGAGAGGTAATGCATGGTAATGCTCTCCAGGAAATGCCAGAAGGTTCTCTTGGCAGCATTTGTAATGTGCTGCGAGGTCTCCCAGTGAAGGTTACTATGCAAATGAAAATCATACAGTAATAGCACTGATAATGTCCTAATCTGCATATCTCATTTCTTACATGGAATTTTATCCAAACCAGAAAGCAATTCTAGCTTTAATCATGAAGCAGAGGAATAATGAAAGTTCCATTTAAGAATATATTAAAGAAATCAATACCAGCAAAGTCTACCACTATTGAAATGTATTTATTTTAAATTTCTTGAGCCTGATAATGAAATACGGTTTTAGCAAATGGATCTGCCTAGTCAGCTATGTCTTTAGCCATTAAAACTAGGAAGGCTCATTTAAAATGCATTCAAATTTCAAATGCAGCCGCTTTTGCTCCAAACAGTCCACTATGAAGGGCCATCACTCTACCCGTGCTTCCATAGACTTCAGTGCAAATCCAGTGTGAGGGCAGAAATGAGAAAAAAGTCCCTGATTTTTATCTTCACAGGCTATTGAGATGAATAAGAGTAGAAATTACTTAACTCTCACCAGAGAGAGCTCTGCAACTCACAAGTTTAGGCTTGAAATGCCATATTGAACTTTATCCTGTAGGAGATCATAGATTAAAAACTCTCTTTGTATTAGTGCAAGCAAGGCCTGTGGCATTTTTTGACTGCAGAGCACTTGGTCTACTGAGGGGTAATGTAGAAAGTTAGAGGCATGTTTCTGGTAAGGACTATTTGCTAGCACTATTGCATTGTTTCAGTTTCCCATTGATTATATCAAATGGCAGAGAGTTTTTAAAGAGATAGAAGAATTTTTGGCATCAGTTCTCACTCTCAGGCTCATGGATCCTACAAAGTCTTTCAATTTATATGTGCATGAATGAAAATGAATAGCTAGTGGAGGTGATAACACTGAAATAAAGGCCTCACCAAAAACCAGTTTCATACAGCTCTGTACATCTGGATCTGATTTTGTTAAATCACTGGCAGCAGCAGCTACAATATTAGAAAGATGTTATCCCCTTGTTCTGGAGTACACTGTAAGTAATTTATGTTCCACACGAGGTGGAAATACTTTTGAAACAGTACACAACTCACGCCTTACTGCCACAATGGGTGCACAAGTACAAATGGATCCTAGTAGTGCTGGATAGTATAACTTAGAAAAGATGCAGTGGGCCAAACATCACTAGTGTGAGCAGGTGATGAACACTTCAAGTGAACTGCGGGCAGATGTAACTGATGTTGCTTCGCACAATCCACATCTAACTTCGTGGGTGGTTCATCTTCCTACTCGAATGGGCAACAATACATGAGATACACTGTGAAAAGCCAAGGGAGAGTAATAGAAGCTGAACCCCACTAGTCTCCAAAGTAACAAACTGGATTCTACTTTCACTTACATGATGTGGCACAGCAAAACCTAAGGAGGATTCAAGGAATGAAGTTAAGGATGTGATTTAGATTATTTTATGCCTCCACTTTTTTTTTTTAAATGAACATTTGCTAAAGTAACAAAACTTCAAGACTGCTCAGGAGTGATTAAAAATAGATGAGTATTCCAATTGTTGTCATTGAGATTAACAAGACTATTCATTTGTTTAGATTTACACAGGGTGTGTTTGCAAGTCATGATGTGACTTTAGCAAGACCAGAGAAGGAGGGGATCATCCCCTTACTGGTGAGGCTGCATCTTGAATCCTGTGTTCTGTTTTGGGCCCCTCCTTCACTACAAACAGACACTGTGTTGCAGCATGTGTCCAGAGAAGGGGAACAAAGCTGCTGGAAGGTCTGGAAGACAAAATTTACAAAGAGCTCTTGAGGGAGCTCGGGTTGTTTATCCTGGAGACTATTAGCCTGAAGGGAGACTGTATCGCTTTCTAGAACTCCCCTGAAAGAATTGCAAGACTCCTAGCATCCATTTTCATAAGAATCATTGTACCTTTTTGCCCTAGTCTCTCAAGGATTTACATTGAGAGGGGGAGATACAAGGGCAGAACATTGATCAATGATGTTATGAGAAACCATTGTTCTTGCTTTATATTTGTGTATATATATATATATATATATATATATATATATATATATATATATATGTATTGTATATATATATATGTATTTGCTATGCATACATATATTTGTATGTGTTTGCAGTCTACACACACACATACTTGTATGTATTTGCAGTCTGAAGCAGATAAATTTTTGTCCTGCTTTGGAGGACAGGTGTCTGCTAAGAAAGGCAGGAGCCTCTCTTTGAAAAGGGGAATGTAAACCCCCTCCCTCCAAATTATAATGATTTTGAAATTGAGGGGATTTCAGGCAAAGATATGGGAATTAGGAATAATAGTTCTTTACTAGGGAAATTAAAAGAGAAATACAGTACTACAAAGAACAAACCCAAAACACTGACAAAGTCAGAATACAACCTGACACCCTGTCAGTCAGGGTGTTGGTCACAGTCCCATTAAATGGTGACTGCAGTCCTCTTACAGTGACAGATGTAGTTCAGTTGAAGCAGTGGTCCTGTAGAAGGGTGCAGTTTTCCTCTGAAGGTCCAGTGAAGATGTGGAAAGGTCTGGTTTTCCTCTGTAATCCAGTGGGAAAAGGGCTACCTTGGTGTTCCAAATCTCAGTTTTTATCTAGGTAGGAAATGCTTGGGTCCTCCCTCTGGGTGCAGCATCTCCCAATGGGATGAAGTAATTTTATCAGTCACACAGTGGGACTCAATGGGCCCTTAGTAGAAGATATCTCCCTGAAGGAAGGATGGATTGTGAAAAGATAAAGAACAATGCCCCACCTGGTTTTAATGGATGGCCCATTAGCAAGAATATCTCTCATGGAGATAAGAATCACTACCCTACCTGGTCTCAACAGATGGTGATAGAACAGATATTTTTGATCACATCCTGTGTTGCAAACCAAGACAAATGTATAGCTTTGGTCAGTTTAAAACATGCTGTCTGAGAAACAGATATATGGAGAATGGGTGAGGCAGCAGAGCATGGAAATTGCAGTGAATCAGGATAGCATACTTTTTGCATTTGTATCTTTTGGAGTGCTGGGAAGTTTTTATTGGAAATTGTAAATATATGTAAAAGTGTCTGTAACTGATGTCACATGTTGATGAAAATTCGTTTTTACAGGAAGTTCATTGTTCATTGAGGGGTGCCTACATTAGGAGGAGTCTGAATGAATTACATCTGCTTACTACTAAAATCTATTTAATTAATGGAGCACACAGAGCTTATATGGAAGGGCATCTGAATCCTGTATGGCAAATCAGAATATACAAACTGCATATTGACTGATTCCCTTCCAGCAGCTGGCAAAATATGTCCACCCATCTTAATTCTGTTTTGTTCCCCTGTATGACTTCATAAAAATTACTTCTACCTTTATCAGTATGCTGTAATTACTGGCTGACTCCCATATGTTGAGCAATCATGCTTTACAACTTTCTCATATGTGAAAGTTGCTATTTCTCATTCATATGATTTCTGTTTAGATTTCTGAAATGTGCCTATCAAGCTCCTAAAGCCAGACTTCTGAAAATATGTATGTAATATATTCCTTAAACCTTGCGGTGTTGTCTCAAATGCCATATCTATCAAATACAGTAATTTCACGAATACAAGCCGCACCATTTTGACTAAAATTTTGCTCCCACTCCGGAAATGTGGTTTACACTCAGGAGCGGCTAACATGTGAATAATTTTCTGACATTTCCAACCCCAGAAGTGCCAACCAGGGTGCCGAGCCGAGTGCCTGCCAGTAAAACCCAGGATTTCGCTATTGTTACAAATTGGTTACTGTATTGTACGGCGGGTGGGGCCAGCTCAGCGCCGGCAGCGTGGGGGAGGGAGGGAGGCAGGGGAGTTCCCTACTTCAGGTGGGGGAGAGGCAGGGGGCTCTGTGCTGACATCCCCATGGCTCGGGGAGGAGGCGGGGGGCTCCACCCCCGCCCTCCGCCGCCGCGGCGGGAGCAGGGGGCGCTCTGTGCTCGCCCACTGCCACTGCGATGGGAGCGGGGCGTGTGCTCCATACCCGCCCGCCGCTGCTGTGGCGGGAGCGGGGCCGGGGCGAACAACCCCAGAGGCGGCCGCCAGCCCCGGGCGGCACCACCAAGCTGGGCCACCTGGCCCTGTCAGCAACCCCGAGCGGGCCGAGCCTGCACAGCCTCAGCTGAACCAGTAAACCCCCCACCCTGCCGCCGTTCTGTTACTATTTGGCAACTTTGTTGCACGCGGGTCCTCGCTGCGAAGGACAGAGTGGCTTATATTCAGGTGCGGCTTATTTCCCAGAGATGCGGCTTATAGTCAGTGCGGCTTGTATTTGTGAAATCACTGTAATTTCTCATTGATTGTTGAACTAGTTGTGTATTTCAGTTTCTCTGTTCTCCAATACTACTTTTACTAATGTGCTTTTTTCTATTTCTTAACTTTTTCTATTTTTTTTTTCAGGGCCAAATTTCTTCCCATTGTGTTTAACTGCTTTCAACTTTCATGCCTCTTCTGTGTTTTCCTCGTTAAATAGTTTAGTTAGTCTTTTTATTTCAATTTGCCATCCATAAAGTTGGGAAAAAATTGTATTCTGAATCAGTGAGGACATAATAATGAATTCATTAAAGATAAGGACAGCTAAGACCCAGTGGTTATATGAGTACTTATCACTGATTTAAAAATCTGTTTTTCACCAGTTTTTCACCAAGGTAATGTTAAGCCATTTGAGATTCTCACTCATTTTCTAGTGATACTGGAAATAAGATTTGGTTGGTTTATGGCTCTCACAATAAAAGTGTGAGGATAGTGTAGTTTTGTACCTTTCTGATACTCTTGTAATGAAGCTAGAGAATAACATAAGTATTCTATGACCAAGATATGGTAGTCATCTTATGCATAAATTCCTGAATTGGATAATGGTCAACTTAGGTAACTAATATTGGTGTATTGGGTTTGCATGGAGAGGTTTTTGGTAGTGAGGGCTACAGGGATTGCTCTTGTGAGAAGCTGCTGGAAACTTCCTCCATGTTTGGCAGAGCCAAAGCCAGCCAGCTCCAAGACGGATATGCCACTGGCCAGGATTGAGCCAATTAGAAATGGTGGTAACATCTCTGTGATAACAGATTTAAGAAGGAAAATAGAAGTTCTTGTGCAGATAAAATCATAGCCAGAGAAAAGTCAAGTGAGAACATGTGAAAGAAACAACTCTGCAGACACCAAGGTCAGTGTAGAAGGAGGAACAGGAGGTGCTCCAGCAGGTGCTGGAGCTGAGATGCCCCTGTAGGCTGTGGTGTAGACCATTGGTGAAACAGCTGCAGCCCACGGAGGATCACAGGGATGCAGAGATCCACCTGCAGCCTGTGGAGGAGACCCATACCTGACACGAGGCTGTAACTCCGTGGGACACCTGTGCTGGAGCAGGCTCCTGGCAGGGACCTGCAGACCTGGGGAGAGAGGAGCCCAGACCAGAGCAGATTTCCTGCTAGGAGTTGTGATCCCATGGGGGGTCCATGCTGTGGAAGAGTGATCCATGTTGCAGCAGTTGGTGAGGACTGTTGCCTGTGGGATAGACTCACATTGGAGAGCTTCATGGAGAACTGTCTCCCATGGGAGAGCAGGGAAAGGAGTCCCCTTCCTGAGCAGTGGGAGAAATAACTTGTGATGAACTGACCATAACCCCCATTCCTGTCTCCCTGTGCTGCTGGGGGGAAGGAGGTTGAGCTGGGAGTGAGGGAGGAGTGGGAATAAGGTGTTTTTAAGGTCTTATTTTACTTCTAATTATCCTGCTCTGATTTTGTTAGCAATAAATTCAGTTAAGATCTCTAATTCAAGCCTGTTTTGCCCGTTATTTCATGAGTAGTCTCTATCCCTATCTCAATCCATGAACCCCTTGTTGTATTTTCTGTCCCCTGCCCAGTTGCAGAGGAGAGTGAGAGAGACTTTGGTGGGTGCTGGACATGCAGACAGAGTCTATCCATAACAGTGTTTTTGGTGCCATGACTTGCATTCAAATCGAGGTTGCTGCTACCACAAGAACCAGATGCAGAGTGAAAATGGTCACATAATTGCTTTATACTTGACTGATTGCTAATAGGGTGATTTCCTTTCAGGCCAGAAACTGAGAACATTTTCAGTGAAGTTAATCCCTGGTATCTCCCTTGCACATGTGATCAGACTCTCCTGGCTATGGTTGGGGAAATCCGAAACAAGTTCTCTGAACTTAGTCATTACACAGCTGTAAACAGAGTACAGAATTTGACTTTATTTCTTTGACTAACGGGAGTATTTACCACCATTGTGAGAAAATAAAGCCCTAAATACTTCCTTGTAGGTCTTTCAAAAAGACTTTTTCCATTCTTGATAAATTTCCTTATGTGTCCCTAGAGGCCACTAAAAAAATATTTTTAACGTTTTATACTGTAATATTGTGCTTCACCAAGACCCATTTTGCATTTATCTTTTGTTATTACTACACCCCTCTGAGGTTGCCAGTGGTGAGGTATAAACTGTTTTATATTGTATTCTAAAGCATGCAGGCCTTGATCTTGCAAATCTTTTTTATTTGTTTATATGTTTCCATCTAAAGTGCTTATTTTCATTTGATTTGTGATTAGAAATTGAAAAGCCGATAAAACCTCAAAACAGGCACACATTTGGTTCAGGCTGCTTGGCATTTGTTCATCCTATGTAGCTAACCAAAGAAAGCCAATCCATACATTCTGCCATTAGGTCCTGACAGCCAGAGTGGCATTAGGAAGAAACTTAGCCAAATTCCTTGTTGTATGTGTAAGATCAGCTGTAGGCTTATTTTAACTTTTGGCTCTGGTTCAGGCCATTGTAATCAATATCTGGCTTGGATCAAGATTGGCTATAATTTTTTTATATTGTCTGCATAATAAAAGATCTGAAATACAGAGAAATTCAGATTGATGATACACTTAAAAGGCACTATGGTTTCATTTATATCCAGTAATATTAGCTTTTTCAGTTAATTGCTTTTTTTGGTAATATTTGAAAACAAGGCCTATTTAAGAGTCAGCCAGACTTGGGTCACAAAATTTGAACTTCAAATAGAAATTTAAAACAGCTGTGCTTGAAATATTGAAGACAATTCAATGTATCCAAATGAGCTGTGAAACAGTCTTCTTTTTTGCGGTGTAAGACATATCTGCCTTGTGTAAGAAAACAATACAGAAAAGCAGCGATTCCTTTCAGTCGTGTGGAATCACCAACAGTACAGCTGAAATACAGCTCCTGTTAGGTCAGGGGTAATGCTGCACTAACACATCTACGCTCTATACAGTTAGCTGTATACTGAGTAGAAATGTTGTCTCGTATTCCAAGGAAGTCAGGGATCTGGGATCTATGCATTGTGTGTCACAGCTTGTTGCAGTTATGACTGAAGGCATCTGAACATAGGAACTGGTGCCTTCCAGGAAGCCTACAGCTGTATCTGTTATTTCACATAAAAAGTGCAAGCATTTTTAGCATTGCAGGAGTTGATTACACGAACATTTAGATTGTGAAAGACCTCTAAGAACATAAATGTCTCATTTTCCAGCAGCTGAGTAATTATTCCCTGCTAAACTTTGTTTGAGCAGGGATAGCACTTGTAGAAAATTGCCTTCACCTTTGTAACTCTGTAGTTTTTTAAGCCAGTGTCTTTGCACATTCATATGCACATAATTACATCCATCTGCTATAATGAGATCAAAGAATGTTTATTCTGTCAGAAATGAAGTCAATAGTTGCACCAGTTTGTCACTTAACAGCTCAAGATCATTCTTTGATTCTGCTCCTGTCAGCCAAAGATTATATTTGGAATTAATGAAATTTTTAGATTTTTATGTCATAGCTGTAATTGCATCACAACCCATTCAACTTGAATACAAATGCTGCGTTTGGGTTTTTTTGTTATTTAAAAATCAACATTGCTTCACAACTGACAAATAGTAAACAACTTCCTTTTATTTTCCAAATCTGAGCCTGAATCAGCAGATGTTTTTGAGGAATGATTACTCAACCAAGTGGTCTCAGTCAAGTAGCTAAAAAGACACTTAGAATGAATGAAGTTAGGTAATAGAAGCATTTTCACTGTGATGCTGGTGTGTGTTATAGGAAAATAGCTTGTAGTGATTTAGTCCCATTTTAAGTCAAGAGGGCAAATAATTTTTTCCAAATATGTAAGAATTAAGTATTTATAGAAAGACACCAGAGGACGATCCAGCTCCATTCCTTGCAGTAGTATCCCAAGCTAGGAAGATGATGCCCTGTTCAGATGGGTCCTGACAGCTGGAAGCACGCTGCATTAAGCTCGGTGGTGGTCCAGGCTCTCTGCCCTTGCTTACATACATAGTCCTCACTCAAGAAAAAAGTTCTAAACTTGCCAGAATCAGCTTTGGTGCATTTATGGACTCAGCAAGAGTTCTTATATTTTCTGGTTTGCGTAATGCGAGGTTATTAGAAGGTACGTGAAGTTGCAGATATGCACATCAGAATTTTAAAACATGGATATTCATATACATGGGTATTCATACACATTTCAAGTCATATTACAACTTGTGGAATTTTTACGAATTGTATTTATCCTTTTCAATTCTTAGTACTGGTTTTATCAATTAGGGCTTACAACATCCTTAAGAAAAGGAAGATGCAGCTCAGTGGTTTCAAAGGAATTATTAAGTCGCGCTAAGCTTTGGACAATGTGCGCTCGTTCTCGAAAAGGAGAGGTTAGAAATCGTGGTCTCCGGGACAGGTCAAATGAGGACATTGGCGGGAGGGCTCGGCGCGCCGTCTCCTGGCGGCGCCTGGAAGGCCAGGAAGGGTGTCCGTCTGTGCGCGGAATGCTGCTCTCGGAAAGGGGCGCCGGGTCCAGCCACTGGGTTACCGCTGCATTGCAAAGATTGCCAAAAATACAGTTATCGAACGAACTAAGGAGTTTACAGTGTGCCAAAAGTTACTGCCGGCAATTTTGGACAATTTTCTGTCTGTTGGAAGACAGTCTTCTCACGAACGTTAGCACCGTGATTTAGGACATTCACAGTAAATCACTTCATCTCCTCAGTGGCACATTCCCGTGGCAGGAATCCCCACGTCATCTCCCACACTGCGGAAGAGATACCGGAGTGTTTGAGGCAGTAACCGCGTTTTAGGAGACTCTCAGCCCGTTATAGGTAGAAATAGCAGCTGGCACTACAAACGTGTAGAAGAACGCCGTTTGCTGTTTCCTGCCTGCTGTGTGCACATCACCACGTGCCATCCCTATGCGATGGCGTTCTGGTGCCGTGCCCCACCGGGGCTGTTCGGAGCCGTTCGCTGGCGCGGGCTGCGGCGGGGCTGTCGCCAGGGCCCGGCCCCGCGAGCCGAGGCCAGCAGCGGGCCTGGCGCGTGCGGCCCGGCCGCAACCTGTTGCTTTAAGGGCGGGCGGGGCGGGGGCGGGGCGGGGGCGGGGTCGCGCGGAGGCGCTCGCTCGCCATTGGCTGTCGCGAGGGGCCGGTGCCACCCCCGGGACTTACTACTGTGTCCCTCGCTCGGTGTCAGCCAGGCGCACGGTGCGCATGCGCGGCGGGCGCTGCGCTGGCCGGCGGGGTTGGGGCGAGCGGTGGAGCTGCTGCGGGCGGGGAGCGGGAGCGCGGGGAGAGGGAGCGCGGGCAGCCGGAGCCACGAGCCAGAGCCGGCAGCCGCCGCCGCAGCTGGCCGGAGCAGAGAAACAGAGGATGCCTGCCGCCCGCTCGCCACTCGTCTGCGCGCCCGCCATCTCCTCCACGTCCTCATGAATTAGGGCTGCGCGGTGGGGGTGGGGGACGGCAGCGAGCACCCCGGCGGAACCGGCGCCCCAGGCATGGCCAGCTCGGTGAGTGAGTAACGCGGGTCTCGTCCGGCCGGCGTCGCTGGGAAGGGGCTGGCGTGACCGGGAATTTCTCCTCGCATGCGGCTTTCCTTGCCTTCCGCTGCTCCCGGCGGCGGCGCGGCGCGCGCACGCACTTGGAGGGAGCCGTGGTCCTGCCGCCGCAGCGCGGGCAGCGGGGGCGCCGAGCGCAGGACGGAGCGCCCCTGACAGCGGGCCCCGGCTCGCCGCCCGTCACTCTCCCGGTGACACCGAGAGCTGTCCTACGCCCTCGCCCGAGGGGCCGTTTTTTTTGTTGTTGCGGCGGCGCCTTGCTGGCTTTACCAACTCTCCCGCCGCCAAATCCTTTCTGCCGTGTTTATGGTACGGCTCTGCCCGTGTGTCCCCGTACTGCCCGCGATGGGTCCGGTTCACCCCGGCCACCGGCCCCGTCTCCGCTTGTTGGGGCGCTCACCGGCTGCTCCCCGCCTCTTCCCCCCGCAGTGTGCCGTCCAGGTGAAGCTGGAGCTGGGACACCGAGCCCAGGTCAGGAAGAAACCCACCGTGGAGGGCTTCACCCACGACTGGATGGTGTTTGTCAGAGGGCCTGAGCACAGCAATATTCAGCACTTTGTGGAGAAAGTCATCTTTCACCTGCACGAGAGCTTCCCCAGGCCGAAAAGAGGTAGTGGGGTGTCCTGGGATGCGCGCTCGGAGGCGGCCCGGAGCGGGCGCAGGCGGTGGGTCTGTCTCCGTCTCGGGGGAGAACAAAAGCGGCCGGCGGAGCGGCGGTGGCTGCCGGGGCTCTCCCGCTCCGAGGGCTGCCCGGGCTCGGGAGGAGCTCCTCTCCGCCCCTTGGCGCACTTGCTGCCGCGGGGATGCCCGCTCGCTGGTCGCAAAGCTGGGTCCGGCCCCGGGGCTGGGTCCCGACTCCTTCGGTGGTGGGTGGCACGGAGTTAGCTTCTGTTCCAGCGTAGGTCCTCACTGGCGATTTTTACCCACCTGTTACTTTCCTCTGGCTGGTGTTGTTTTTTCCTGATGTCCTGTATGACTGAAATACGGGTGCCTGTATGTGTGCTGCTGTTCTGATTTTGGTGCTTGTGTTTGGATTCCTTCAACGCCCTGCATGTTCATCTCCTGGGCTTCGTCTTTTCGTGAGTACCTTAAGTAGTCTCAAAAGGTGTGAATGTGTGGTGCGTTTGTACCCATACAAGTTTGGCTGGGAGACATATAAGAGGCCTTTTGTTTCCAGATCTATTTCCTGAGCCTTTGTTTGTCTTGATTATTGTAGTGGAGTTGATTGAGGCAACAGTACAAATAAAAGAAGTGAGCAGGTTTATTTATCTATACAGACACAATGCTTAGGAGTTATCTTTCATTTGATCTGTAATCTTTATTGGCATCTAGTACTTCTCTAGTTCCTTAGAACAGCATCATCATAAATCCTGTGTGCTTGGAGCTAGGGGGGTGATAAATTGAATGTTTATGGAGCAAAAGACAGGAAAATTTTGAGCGTTGAGATAAAAAGGCTTTACTTTGTGATAGGGTAAAAAACATATAGTTTGATTTAATGTATCTCAGCTTGGAAATACCAAGTTGTAACTTTTATGTCAATATCTGTTTTCTCTAGAATGCTTTCCTTCCCTTAAGCATTAGTGTAAGAATTACAATATTTCAGCTCCAGAGTTTATCCTCTGAAGTACAGGCTATTAATTCCCTTTTATTTTCATGCCATCAGTGTATCTTTTAGATCTATTTAAATCTGTGCAGTACCACACAAACTATTTTCAGTGAATTGTATGGAATACTGCAGTATTGCTGTTGAATTAAGTTGCCCAGCTTGACCTAGTGAGTCTTCCTCTTGCTTTATTCTATTTCTTGTACAAAAAAACCATGACTTTAAGTCAATATAAATAGTTTGGTAGAAAAAACTTCTGAGAAGGTCTAAGTAGCCTAAATAACTGAGATAGTATTATTCATGTTCAGTGAATTAGATGATGTATTGTATGAAATGAGTGGTAGAAAGTGTGCTTAGGACTTGAAGCCTGGTCTGCATAGGGGTTCTTGGTGGTCTTCTCTGCTTTTATCTCTGCTATATTTACTTACTTGCTGTCTGGCCTCCAGGAAAATGAGTCTGTTGCCCAAATTTGGTTGCTAGGTGTCATGTGGAGCTTGGTAATAAGAATATAGTTCAGGACTTTTGCAAGTGAGGGATACATCATTTGCTACTTGCTTTGTGTTTCCAGCTGCTGAATTCAATTATACAGCCATTTAAGTCATTGTTTTAAAGTGTTTATTTTTGGAGTTTTGTTTGTATGCATAATTTTCATGATGTGGCAACTGCTGGGAATGATGCCCTCTTATATAGCCTGGGAGGGAGAGGACTTGTTGTGCAGTTCTTCTACCTGCCTTGGATTGTAGGAGAGCTCTGCAGCACCTCTCAGATTATCAACAGATTGTAACTTGGATGGCAGGCACTCCATTAGCTTCTGGGCTTTGCTTAGCCTCCTGAAACTACTGATGCTGAAGAAATTTCAGGTGCTTAAAATCACATTGGGGGAATGATCCATTTTTGAATTGCCTAAAGTGTTTTCTGCTGTTGTAAAGTGTTTTAAAGGGTGGTGGGAATGTGTGCCTTGTAAATGGGAGCAGTTTGTCTTTCTGATTTAGAAGTACTGTTAAAATTTTTGGCAGAAGTATTCTAAGGTGTTTTTTTGGTCTCTGTAAATCGGTGCTACTGGTTTAGTTTGATACCTCAAGTGCTGCATGTTTAATAGGAATGATATGCATGTTTGAAGTGTTAGTCAAACTGTCTGTTTTCCATCACTTTGTCTGCAGTTATCCTGTGCTAAAATAATAAAGTATATAACTTACCACTTGGAGATACCTGGTAATTTCACAAACTTTTCCTGGGCCATGGGTTTAGCGTGCTGAAATTAGATGCTTAATATTAATAAAAAGCAAGTACTAGTATACCAGCTAACCATAATAACAGTTGTCTGATAAGTGTTCTTTTTATCTCTGTGTTCATGATAAGAGTGGCTGCTCCAAGATGTATGCCTGTTAGTAAAAATATTAGTTCATTAGGTCTATCTGTAAAGCTTATGGATCAATTTAAAATAATAAATCGGCAAGCTAAGATAGGTGTTATTAACTCATAAAGTACTTCTGTTCTAGATTACTTTTTATTAGGGACACAGTAATTCTGGGGTGGCAAGGGAGATAAATTGCCAGGTCATTTGCTTTGCAAATTTATGAGACTAACTGGATAAACTGTCAGTTTGCCAGCTACAACTGTGGTTTTGCTTATCTGTTTATGCTAGAAATTTTTGGAAATACTGGATGTTGGCAGTGAGTTTGCAAAGGTGTGTCCAAGTGTTTGTTCTGCTAATAGTTGCTAGAGAGCAAGCAGGGTCCTGTATCCCAAAGTTGCATTAGTTTTAAGGTGGTAGCATTACTGAGTGGTGTTCAGTCACTAGAGTGCAGAGCAGACTGGTTTGTCTGTGTTGGCATGATGGATGGGCGATGGTGACTAACAGGGGACAAAGTGTAGATAAGCTTGAGTGACCTAACAAAATAGTATTCTTTATCTTTCAGCCTGTCTCACCTTAAAATCCTGAGTGTGGTGGTGGTTTTATTACTTTCTGTTTGCCTTATGATGACTGAGTGCCTAAGTTTATTCTTGCATGGTGGAGCATACAGGAGTGTGCAGGGATTTATCTTTTTTACTTCATCCCATTCAATGGCCTGCTCCTGGTGTCTGATTTTCATTAGTAGTTTCATAGGGGTGGCAACAGGACTGCTAGTCACATTAGAGAGTAGATTCATGCCCAGATTCAATTTTGAGTAGTATTTGCAAGACAAAAGCTCTCTAGGATCATCATGCAACCACAAATCCTGCCGTTTGCAAATCTTGTCTGCTGATGTGAATTGGTTGAGAGAAGATACGGAGAATTTCAAAGATTCTACCTTTATTTCAAAGCATGTGCTGCTTATCTTTCATCATTCACGTGAAGAAAATACTCGTGTGTGGAATTAGAAGTATTTTAAAGCATGTCTTTGAAACAAGGTGTGCCACCAGATTGTGGTTAGTTTTGATCCATGGCTATACTGCCTCCAAAAGAGGAGCTGTTGTTCTTGCATCATAGTATGTCTCATTAATTGTATGGATGCTAGGCAATGTAGAAATATTTTCTTCTTGCCCAACAAATGCTGATGCTCTTCAACAATTATCTGACTTGCTCTTTCTCTTACAGTATTTCAGTTGGATAAAGAAATATATCTTTTGTGTTTTGATGACTCATAAGTACACCTCAAAAATGGCATTGGAACTAGTGTGTTCTCTCTGGTTAAATTTCTGTTAATCATTAGGACGTTTTAAAAAACTAAATTTTTCCTATTGAAGAAACACAGGTGGGCAGTATTTCTGTGCTAATAGCTTAGTAAATGTGAAAATGTTGGTTTGGTCACTAGAATGTTATATCTGTGAAAGTCAGAGGTGCTGCTTTTCTCTATGGAGACAAGAGCAATGCTGCTTAGTGCATCTCTCAGCTCAATAAATTTTACAATGATAGGCTAAGTGGTGGAAGTAAAGCTTCTTGGTATTCTAGTACAGGAAGGACCAGCTGCAGTTGTCTTCTAGGAAGTTCACATTTCCAGCATTGGTTTTGTTCATTGAGGTTGTCTGTTAGTGCAGAATGAAATTATAGTGAATGATGACAGTTTGAAATATATTTAGTTACTGTAAAAGATGCCTTTTGTTCTTCTTGTTTAATTATTTTTCCTTTTAATGATTTTTAACTGTAAAAAAACCCTTTTTGTGCTCCATTTAAAGTCAACGAGAGTCTTTACTCTGTTAATGGTGTGAGGATAGGGACCTGTAAGAAGATTCTTCCCAGGTGATTGTAGCTTTTCTTTCAGGCTAGCTAGTGCAGGTAGGCCATCAGGATTATTAATCAGGCAAACAGTTTTATGCTGAGTATTTTATTAGAATATTTAGCTACACTTGTAAGAACTTAGATCAGTTTTAGGCATTTTTTTTGCTTTTTTCCCTCTTAAATTTGCTGCAGCCTAACCATCAAAGTATGATAGGCAGGCAGGAATTTCTTTTTCATTAATCTAACAGACACAGATTTGATACTGCATCTTTTAGGGCAGTTATTGCTCTTAGTTGCAAAATGTTCACATGAAATGACTGTTACCTAGTGAGGAACATTTGTTTAGCAGGAAACTCTTAAGATTTGTATTTGCTGCTACTGAATATGAAGGTGAATGGCTTCAAGAGTACACATGTGGTTTTAGGTGTGCTTTCTAATTTCAGCTGGATGCAAAGCAAAAGGGCATTTCACAGACTAAAAAGAAAGTGTAAAGAGTTTCAGTGTAAAGAAGCTATCACATTTAATATTTACATGGGTGACATCAGTAAATAATTGGTGGCTTTGATTTAAAGATACTATGTGTACAGGAAACCCGGTTTCTAATAATTTCCCCTCGTTGGTATGACTCAAAAAATAATTACATTGAAAGCCAATGTTTATGCTTTATTTAGAGGTAAGCAGTGTGAAAAAACTGGGAAATAGGATCTGCATCCTCCAGTGTCTAAAACTTTTCTGAGCTATTTGCACAATTTATGTGGTTTAATTGTGTGATTTATGTGTACAGTGTGTGCTTCTTTTAATTTTCCTGCATGTGAGAGATACTACTTCTACCTTCATTTCTTCTCCCTGTAAGCATGTTTCTGCAAGGCCAAATGCTTGATTTCTGCCAATCAATTCTGATTCTAGTTGTAAAAGATGAGTCTTGGTTATTTCACATTATTTGTAAATAATGTCAAAATTTGTATAGCCTTTGGTTGCTGAAATAGTTTTTTAGTTTTAAGAAACTGGTTACTTCTTACTAAAGCTGCAATGTTAATATTTGCTGATTGTAGAAGCTCTTCTAGATTTTAGATATCAAGAAGTGTAGTTTCAGGACTGTCATAAAAAGTTTTTGGATAGCTGTAGAAAAATACTTGCTTGAAGTAGAGAAAAATGGATTACTCAGTGTAAGATCAAATCTTTCACTTTTTTAGTAAGATGATGGAGAAGATACCTCAGTGTTAAAACTAGAGTTAGTTAAGTTTAATTAAGAAAATGAAAGCAGCTATGTTATTCAGTAATTGTTGTTGTGACTATTTACATTTGTTCAGTTTTTATCCTTAGAAAAATGAATCTTGTCAGATATGTTTAAACCATGTATTATTTACAATTACAGGTTAGGCAATATGAACTGCAGGCATAATTATGTCTGTTAAGATCTAGTAAGTTGTAAAATGTTGGACATAGATCTGTTACTGTGAAGGCTGTTCTTGTAACAGTGTTGTGCAGTTATGGTTAGGATTGGTTTTTTTGTGTGTTGGGTATGTTATTGGGGTTTTTAATAGTTTTTCATTCAAGTTTTGGGGAGAAATGTTGAAGAGGATTAATCTGTCCTTTGTTCTGGTAGAATCTGTAAAAAAGACAACTTGATACATTCGGGTGGCAACCTGAAAGTAAAGCTTGTTGATGATGCTTGCAGTAGCTGGGGAAAACAGTTAATTTATAAATATTTAATTCAGAATGAAGTCTGTAGGCTACTGAAGTTTGACTACGTGAATTTTTGTGATATTCTTGTGATAAATACCTGCAGTTTTAAACCAGCAGAATTTAGTTCGTAGGTGACCATCCTTCTTCCCTTCCTGGCAATGATAGACAGATATGAAGACAAAGGAACAGTCAAATTCTAACACTTGTATATGTTTACATGAAAAAGATGATTTCTCATCTTGTCATAAAACACTTAGCTTGTAATTCAAGATGTTTGCTTTTTGTGTGTGTTTTTGCCTTTTTGATGTGCCTTTTAGTACATAAAGGGCTGAAAGAGCAGACTACCAAATATTTGTATACTTGCTTAAGTATCTGTGTGGGAATTGATTTTAGAATTAAATCTGTGTATGTCATCAGAGGTCTTAATATCTTTGGCTTAATCTTCTCTCTTGCTTGCTGGTTATGGGCTGTATGTATTTGGCACTGTTTATCCTGTGCCAAACTCATGCACTGTCTCTGGCTTTTGGATGAGTACAGATTTGTTTCTTTGAGCTCCCTGGATGAGCCCAGTGGGTCTGTATGACTTTGATTTTAAAATTTGTGCACACAGTGTTAACAGATGTCTTGACAGCTATAACATCTAAAAGATAGATCAAATGTAGTTTCTTTTAAATGCAATTCTGAGCAGCTGATGCATACAAATTGCAATTGTATTACTGCAGTTACTTATCTATAATCTTGTGTAAAAAAACCGTACAACTATACACTGTAGGATGTATATGTTTTCATAGGGTATCTTGGTCATCAAGGTAGATACCAGCATAGTTGTTTCTATTTTCAAATGATTATGATGACAAAGTGCATTGTTACACATAACAAAGTAAAACGAGAGCAGAACTGAATGAGCAGTGTCAGGTGGATTGATTCTGCTGATGATCCTATGATATATTGTGGTTTGCAATAAGTCTAAATTTACTGCTTGCAGTTGCTGTTCTAGAGCTTGTACAGAAGAATTCCACCCAATTTAGTGTGATACTAATTGTTCTGCTCTTTCTAGATAGAAGTAATGTGAACATGACATACATCTTGAAATAGGGGTTTACAGACAAGGTGTAGACTTACAGGGGAATTCAAGGACTATGTATCTGTAGGGGAAGACAATATTTTACCTTTCATGTGCAAACTTTAAAGGGCAAGTAATCCAGGAAGGAAAAAGGTGGAGATTCAGTGGAAGCAGAACTACTTGACACTGTGGGCTAGAGGCCAAAAATCATGTTGTTTTCTGTCATCTGTGTGGAAAAATGGCTGGTCCAAAAATATTTGCTGTTACTCAAAGCAGCCTTTCTTGTAATGAATTTTTCTTAAACAATTTTGATTGGTTGGTATTAAATGGCTAAGTGGTGTTTTAATTCCTCTTGTTGTTCTGCATCAGGCTCGGTAGTAACAAAAAATAGTCACATTTCGTTTTCCATATGTAAATTCCAAGTGAGTATTTTATTGAAGAACTTGGTAAAAATAATTTACGCAATGGGAGTTTGTCATCACAGCACTGGCACCATGTTTTACTGAGAAGGAGGAGAGGGTGGATTAAACTTGAAATCTTGTATGCTCTCTGAACACAAAGATGCACAGATCTGGTGTAATATTCCAGGGCTGGTATTTTTAGCTAGGATGATGCCTGATGATTTCTTTTTTTTTAATAGTTACATATTTTTTCTTTTGTTTTGGTTTTGTTAGTTTTCTTGTCTAGCCTTCTTACAGTGCACTATAATTCTGGGTACTCTTAGTGTTTTAAAATGGTTTAATGTGGCTACAAGGAAACACAACACTATGTGAGAGAGTAAAGTATATTGAAACTGTACAGTCTCCAACCTGTTTTTGTGAATGGGTCTTCTTGAATATTGCTTTGAAATAGATCTGGCAAAGTGTTTCTTTAAATATCACTAAACATAAAAAGCTGAAAAGCTTTCACATTTTTAAAAGTTGCATACCTGTGCAATGTTTTTTTGAAATGGTACTGTTTGGCCTCTGTGGCATAAGCTTTTGCTATGGGAAAGAAATGGACATTAATAAGCAGAAGAGTAAGATTAGTTGTTTTCAGCCAGATCCAATGCCAAGCCCTTTGCAGCCAATATCCAGCTGCTGCCTTTCACTAGGGGAGTGCTTAGTAAGTGGAAGTGCTGCAGAGAATCTGTGTCCTGTTCGGAGAGTGTGCTTGCTTACCCTGTCTGTGTCTCGCAAGGCTTGGGTGTTTTGTTTTGCTGAGCACTGGCCCAGCAGGCACTGCATTCCAGAGCATTGTAGCACAAGCAGCACGCAAGGGAGTGACCCAATGGACATACCAACAAGGACACACAGCTGGGTATCTACTGCCAGTAGATAACTCTGCAGAGGATGCTCTCAGGAGTTTTTAAGAGATAGGGAGGAAGGCTGGGGGAAGGTTTTGTTGTGTTTGAAGACTGAATGTGGAATGTATTTATGTAGATAGTTCCCAAAATTTAGTAGCTGACAAGAGCATGAAGTGCAGTTGAACTAGTTTTGGGCAAGGTCAGTTAACTATAGAAAGTTCTCAACAGATAGATTTCAGGTATCTCAAAAATGAGCTGGGCATTAGCATGAGGAATAGCAGGGAATAAAGAGATAATGGTAAGAAGCATACTTAGAAAGCATATATATTTTTTTGGGAGTTAAAAAAGCCCCAAAAGGTGTGTTTTGTAAATGTATTATTTTGTTTAGTCTTTCCTTTAGAGGTTGCCGAAGAAAACTTTGTTCGCTGTACAAAAACCAGAAGATGCTGTTCTTGAAAATTCTTCTGTAACACGTGAAGGCTCCTAATCTGTTTTGTTGTTGCTACTATTAATATTGTCTCTTACAGCTGCAAAGGTCTACTCCTGTGTGTGATAAAATTCCTGCACTCTTAAGACTAAATCTTTTTGGCACTCAAGTTTTTTCCTTGCCTGGCTGTCAGTAATGTGTCTGAAGTGTTATTAAGTGTGTGGCTTCTGTGAGTATTGTAAATGATTCCATTTGTAACTAGTAAATATTTTAAAACAAAATATCCCAGCTTAAATTTGGTGATGCTTTTTTGGCCCCTTTCTGTTGTGCCATGCTTCAACCTAATTCTGCAGAATACTGAATACTGTGATGTCCTTTCAGGAAAAAGTATTTTACCCATAACCTGTAGTCTACTCATTATTCATTACAGTTAACAGAAGTGTCAATACTGCAATGCAGTTGCATTATCTTTATTGCTGGAAAAATAGAGATCTTTCAGGAAGACTTCTCAGGCTGTATTTTTTAGTTGGTCTGAATGTAAGATTCCTTTGCTTAAGAGAAAGGCAACCAGAACATGTAAGCATATTCCCTATCTTGCAGTCTTAAACATCTCTCTGTGCAAGTAGAGGGAGGTAATAACCCTCCAGACTCTGTAATTACCTAGTATCCTTTCTTGTAAGAATATTGGCTTTTATTATTCTCTGTATAATTCTTCCCTAGGTAACTCTTTTAATAAAAGATATTACAGGTGACTTAAAAATGCTGTAAGATATTTGTGTATAAATTACTGTGAAGCAACTCCATTCAAGCTCTATAAGTGCCTTTGGTAGTTGTGTGCAAATACACAGAGACCAGCCCTTGAACCTAAATGAAATGAGGCAACCAGCATCGGTAAAACACTTGTTTGCTTCTGCAGGCATTGCTGTTCCATCCTAGCACTGCCCTTCTAGTGGGTATTGCCTGGAAACTAAATAGAAACTAATTAGTTTCTATGAAGCAGATTTACATTAGGTTACTTCATTGAACTTGTGATGTAATAGAGGCAAAGTTAAACAATTGTGGCAGACCTTGCAGGTGTTGAAACAAAGTTGTATTAGATTACTGATCTTGGACTGCAAGGATATTTCCTTACATTTTGTCTTAATTCCTGAACTAAAATTTACGTTAGTTGATATACTAATAAACTACTTGAAGATTGAAATTTTAAGCATATAGTCAAAAGTAACCTATTGTTTCACTATGGAATATTTAAATTGTGTTTTTTTTTTTTTTTTGGGTGGGGTTTTTTCAATTTGTGTCTAGGAGTAGGTTTGATCTAGGGAGCTGTCAATATGTGTATTCTAGACAATGAGAAATTTTGCATTTTGATTTAAGTTCCTTCTTTTGTAGTCTGTCCTTAGATCTAGACAACAATATTTTCTTGATAAAAATCTAAATTAACCTGTTTTTTAAAATCAGTTTAATCAGCATTTGATATGTATGTATTAGTTTAAGATACAGAACTTGCACACAGTCTGTAAGTGTGTTTATATCTATTATAATTTTGTAGGCTTTGTTTTAATTTTACCAATAAGTGATTTTTGAACCTAATGCAGTGATTAGATCAGTTTGCTTGCCTTGAAATTTTAATCAATTCATCTAAACTCAGAAAATTTCTGGAACATCCTTTTTTACTGAACAGTTTTATTCTAAAATAAAGAAAACTGGCATTTGTATCTTTGCATGAAAAACACCAAAGGAAATTAATGGTGATTAAGACTGGCATGCAAGATAAGGCACTGAAGATACGGCTTCTTCCTTCTGCTCTCCAGAGAGAGTTTTCTTTCATTCATTTTTATGCAACCTGTTGTGCATTAATATTACACAACTGATGTCTAAACCACTTCTATAATCGTTTTCACAAAATCAATGTGGGGGCCTGTTGGGGGCCCAATGATTTAACTACAGATTAGGGATACAGTAAGTGCAAAATGCCTCCAGCAATGGCCAGCTATGGGATTGAAAGGATTTTTGCTGTTTTTGTTCCCAAAGTTAAGAGTGGACTTAATAAAAATTAGGGGAAATTCTAAATTATCACAAGAAACACGTTTTTTTCAGAAGTGCCGCAAAAGAATGGAAGCTGGGCACCAATCAGGAAAAGCCAGATATTAAAGATTACTCTCCCTGTTTTGATATTCACTTTATTGATCAAACCATTTGTTAGAGATCACCAGGTTGGTACTTGATCTTAAGAGGCTAGATTTAGAATGAAATTGTCATTGTCCCTTGGTTTTTGGTTTTGGTTTTTTTTTTTTTTTTTGTGTTTTGGTGGTTTTGGATATTGCTAGTTTTCTGCAGTACCTCTAGAACATGTGATTTCATTCTGTGAGGAGAAAAAAATGTGACATGGGTGCATGTGCCTCATTTATACAAATTATGCATGTACTCATTTATACAGCTTTAGAATAGAGAGTCCATAATTCTGGTTTAATATTGACTCTGTGTATTTACTTTTATACTGTGTGCCTGTGCACAGTAGAATTTACTGGCAAAATTTTTTTAGCATTTGACCAAAAAGCAGCCGACATTTAAATAGCAGGGAGTTTTAAGATGTTTTGTGTTTTTTCTGTGTTTACATGAATGTGAATTATATTACTCAAATAGTATTTTCTTTGGCCAACATGGAATTTTCTCTCATGTAAAGAAATATAGTAATCCATCTTCAATTTGTTCAGTTGAATCTCTTCAAAATTCCATGTTAAGAGGCAAAAATGTTGCTGAGTCCCTTAAAGGGGTTATGGTGTTGTCCCCATGTCTTTTTAAGATTTTTCATGGTTATTAGAAATCATGTTGCTACAGAAAAGAAGTTTCGTAGCTTAAATGAGGGGGAGACCCTTCCATAATAATAATAGTAACGTAAAATACACTTATATAAATTCTGAGGTTTAGTTATTGTTGCATCTTTATGTATTTGTGAATTGTTACTGGCAATATTGGTACCTTAAAGGGAAGGACCATATCTTTGCTTCCTCTGCAGAATTGGGCAGTTTCTGCATTTCGCTTTACACATTTTGATTATTTGTTGCCCCCCTCTTTGCTTCCACACAAGAAGGAGTGAGAGCTAAATGCTCAAACAGGAAAATGTGCTTCCCAACTTGCAGAAAGTGAATCTGGTGTAGTGCCTTATGCCCTCTTTCTCAGGGTGTCTGTGTCTTTTCCTTCTGTGAAGCATTGTTCATTTAAACAGTTGCTGTATGTTGTCTGTGTTTGTTCTAAGTAATTTTCAAACAATCATCCCAGTGCTAAGATTTTGGTGTGTTCATGTTTGAGCATGTGGGAATTGATATGCCTTATTTTCCTTCTGTGCCTTCTGGAAATTGGATTTTTAGCACTGCCCTAAGATGGCTTTGAAGCCCTACAGGCAAGCTGGAATATCAAAGGACTACAGGAATTCAGCCATAATTGTTTTATGGCTTGCCAGAAATCAGCCCTATTTGTATAGGTAGCATAGAAAATAGCTGTGATTTGACAATTTGGTGCGATTTATATCCACCATAAAAATAATAAAAAAAGTTAAAGGGGTATTTTGGAAGCAGGAACTAAGCTGTAAATGCTAATTGCTTCTCCATTTTCTCAAAGGAACAAAAAGAAAACAGGGTTTAGAGAGCTTTCTATTGAAGAAAAGTTAAAAAGGACCTTGTCAACTTTGAGGGTTTTTAATACTATACTTGCAGTGTGTGAGATTGCAATTTTTTTTCATTTAGTACATTTAGGTCATGCCATCCAAAATGTACATACTAATATGTACTTAACTGCTAGTAAATCAGAAGGGGAATTCATGCAAACTTATGCAGCAGTATGAGTAAGTAGTCTAAGTGACCTTACTTCTGGAAAACTGGGATTAGATTTTTTTCTTTTGTGAGCGTAAGCTTGATGCGCTTCTTGAAGTCTTGCTCCAGATTACTTTTCATTTGTGACTGAGCAGTTAAGTGTGCCAACCAGAAATGGTAGTTAGATATGTTCTTGGTTCCTTGGGGAAGTCCTCTTGGAAGTGCTGATACTTTTACTTGGAAACCAGGCGTTAGGAAGCTCTGGGTGCCCACTTGGTTAGGAAGCACTGGATATGTCCCACTTGGATATAGTAAACATGCAAATATGTATGTAAGGTTATCCCATGGCCCAGTGTTAGGGGAGTGATGTAAGGAAGAACTGTTCTCTGGGTTGATCATTTAGTGCCTTGTGGTAAAGAGCAAGTGCTAGAAGATGATAATTTTTTAGAAGAATGTAGCATTTAAAGAGATGTGACTTGGCATTAGGAGAACCTAATTGCCATGATTTGGAGACTTGTTGCTGTGTTTCTGTGCATGTCTGAAGGGATATGGAACTGCAGGTCACTTGGTAGAGTAACAAAACCAGTTAGCAGCAGATGAAAATTCCAGTATTTAACAGTTATGGGGGCATCAAGGTTGCAAGTGTTGCAACCACTGTTGAGCATTCAGTTGGCAATAGTCTATACTCTTAAAAATGAAAATTTGAAACCCAGAAAAACCAATGACCTAGTACAACAGGCTGAGCAGAGGCTAGCAATTCTGTACCAGCACTCATCCTTTTGCTGGTCTGTGTAGCCCTGCAGATATCCAAACTGTTTTTAATAGATTAGGCACACCTGATTTATTTATCTCTGCTCTCTTTCTGATTCTAGAAAGCTGCTGATTTCTTTTGGAACATTAATATTGTTCAAGAAGCAAGGTAACTTCTGTTTGTTATTGGACTTGGTACATAAGCAAGGTTTGGCACTTGTAGTGCTGACCTACCTTATCAAATCTGTTAGCTCTTACTCTGAAAATATTTGAAAGAGGTTTTTATCTCAAGAATTAATGCCATTCATCGTACTACCAGTGGCACTCTTGTCACTAAAAAGACTGATTTGTTTATTTTGCCTTTGTTTTGTGGTATCTGAAAATGACTGGATGCTTTAATAAGCTGAGGGGTTTGCCTTAAATTTGTTCCTTCTAGATCTCTTGGTTTAAAGATATTTATTATGAATGGCTTTTAGCCTCTCTGGCTATACCCTTAGTTGGTTTCCAGCTTTGATGTTCATCTGTTGAAGATGAAAGAATCACTTGAAGATTTGTAGGTGTGCTTGTTGTGTAGGCTGTAGGTCCTTTTCAGTAACTGAATCTTGCTTTTAAGACATAGCTGTTTCTTCGCTTATGATATTTGAATATTGTCTCCTGATTTGAATTGTCTTGCTAGTATTTTGATAGTAATTTAACCTGACAAGTATTGCCTCTCTTACAAAGCACTGTTTAAGGTTCAATTCTTGGGCTTCTTAGTGAGGTAACAATGTCCTTGCTGGAATGTGATTGTTTCAAAGTAGCTGGTGAGGATTTGGATTCTGTGAATTTTGTATTGCATTGGATATGTATTACATTTTCTTTTTTGAAAAACTTTGCCAGAAATGGAAACCATACAGTTGATCCAAGAAGGACAAATACCTGGTGCAAATACTTTTATGCACTGAGGTGTGAGAAATTGCACAACTTCCTATTTAGCCTGAATGGAATTGCCATTCAAACTATGTCGTTAGAGGATTTATCACTTCAGGTGACTTGGGTGCAACTTGACAGTGCAGTTGATAATTTAAACGTTGTGTAGCTTAAGCTGTTTCTCATGTAATTTATACTCTAAATTGTTAGAAAGTCATTTAGTTGTGGAGCAGTAACAGAGTGGAGCCTTCAGACTTATCTCAAGAAGCTTTCAATCTTTTGGCACACTTAACTGGCATGTGGAGGGGGACTCTCCTGCCATCTGCTGTAACATGGCTATAATTTCACTTTCAACAGGTTCCTAGTATTAAATAACTTTGAGATCTAACTTGTGTTGTTGTGAAACAATTAAATTAAAAGTTAATGTAGTTTGTTGTGATTTGTGGGCATCTGTGACCTGTGAGCTAGTCCACAGGAGAAGAGGAAGTGCATCTGCTTTGTATCTTCTACTTTATGTGCTTGTGTGGTCTCATCTGGTTGCAGTTTTGCCCTTGATTATCTTTGTGCAAAGGAACTATATGCAGTCTGTGGTAGGCGAAGTGCCTTTGAGTTTTTCCTTTCACACTGTCCCCATTCTCAGCTTCTAAACTAACAATCATGTGGAGTTTGATTATCTTGGTCTCTATGCACTAGTTGAGGCATCCTGATGAGTTTATTTTCCATTTGCTGATATGTGTATCCTGCACTTGTGCATGCATTGTAGTTCTTGGGTAGGAATCTGAAGTGCATCCATTCTTTCTGTGAATGCTAAGAGTGTCTGTGAGACTTTAAAAGGTAATGGGTTCTTACAAGAGGACTTGTTTATACCACTTCTTTGTACTTGCTACTGCTATGTCGTTACTTCCTGTGTAAAGTTTATAGCAAAAAAACCCTGAATATGATTGCTTTTAAACATCTATAAAATAAGATCTCTAACTGCAGAAAGTGATTTGCAGCTTTTGAGCTCATCTACTAAGCTGAAGTGTATTATGACTAACCTTACTGTGCCTTAGTTAAGGATGAAAATTAGCTGTTCTGGAGTTGCTCAACATGCCACTTCAGTACTTTGTTCTCGTATTCCTTTTTCTCAAGGATTGCTGGCCTGGTTTTTAGACAACTGATTTTATTCTCAGAGCTCTTGTCAGTGCAATTAGACTCATGCATACAGCAAACAATTTAGTAGAGTGTGTGTATGACTTGATAGGTGTAGGTGCAGCCTGCTGTCAAAATGGATGGATGGCTCATCTTGTTCAGTGGAAGCTTGTCACCTAAGATATTTTACTGTGTTAAAACAAAGACATTCTTCAATTTCTTGAATGCATATGTATTGCTTTGATGTTGTGGCTGATGTGGTCTTGGCTCTGACACTTTTGTACAAGAAACTTTAACTTACTGTAGAACTGTACTTTTAATGAATTTCACTTACTTTTAAGACCTGCAGACTCTGCATCATGTGTGGGAGTTACAGTAGTCTGCAGTATGAATTTTTAAGATCCAAAGGAAATTGCAAAACTTAGGCAAAAGTTTCCATTCTAGCTGACAAATGGTTATCTGCCAACTAGGAACCATTCAGATCTGTAATAAGGGAAGTGTAATAGAAAGCTTTTCTCTTCACTTTAAAAAGAAAATAATGTAATATTTTAAAAAGCTTTTTTCTTCAGTTTTTCCAGTGGTGCATTTTGTTTTTCTTGAAGTGGCCTGTGATACTCTGTTTACTCAGTGGATAAGGAAGACCAGAAAAGGGAGCTGTCTTAGTATTTTTAGAGTTTGTACATTTCTAAAGAGCAAGAATTCCTTCTTCATTTGAATGCCTGCAAGGTCACCAGTATGAAAGTCATGTGGTATTCTAGGAAACTTCACAGCTCAACTAAGTAAGGAGTTAAAAAACTTGTAGTGTGGTCATACCAAAGCTGATCTCACACCTTCAGGTGTCTGTGGTATCCATGAAACTCATGTTTATGCTTTTTATGTTCTATGTACATCCTTGAATTTTTTGCTCTTGTTTATGTTGATTTGTTGTTGTGTGAGAACATTTAAACAATCTAATTGATTTCTCAACTGGTAATCTTAAATCCCCAAATAAATTAATCAGACTACTTCTTGGGTTTGATATTTGCAGGGGAAGAGGGAAATGTCCTCATAACATCTTCTATAATATTTGACCAAAATGAGCAAACTTTTTTTTTCTTATGTCTCCAGATCTGATGCCAGAGATGAGGGTTATTGCAGTGACACTTAGATATGTCACTTAGTTCAATGTACTCTTTTAAGGGCCTCCTCTTGGCACACTGGCACAGTGATAGCAGTGTTCATCAGCTGAGTGGTATACTAGTGACAGAGAGTAAGCTGCAGTTTGTCAGTGGTGTGGGAACTGAACTCTGCCTGCCCAGCACTTAGAATTCTCTCTGCTGCAGGCTTATAACTCAGTAGGCTTTTATAGCATTATGGTTGAAGGTGGACATGTAACTAAAATGTGACAGCATTATTGATTTGGTATGTCTGTGATAGATTTAACGGGATGCCAAGTATTACATCTCTCTGAGGGTAAATAAATTTTTGGTTCAGAATGGGCAGTATTTAAAGGTGTGGCACTTCCAGTGGTATTTCTGGCACTTTATACACCATGTCAGACTTCTAAAGCGCTGTTCCACAGCATCTAGTCAAGGAGCAGCATTGTTTTGATCATGGAGTGTTTTTTACATTCCTGACAATGGTAGAACATGGTTGGACTATAATACTCCAAACACTGTTTTTTAATGCAAGCCAATGACTTGTGCCAATTGCTTGGCAAAAGTGAAATACTCTTGCCAAATTGTAGAGCAGCAACTGGTTAGTGCATCTATCTACAGCCCTCTCCTATGTTTCTGCTGATTTCAGCATGAATGATTTTATGCTCATAAAATGGTTAGTAAATAGTTAAAAATAGTTAAATAGTTAGTAAAATAGTGTAAAAGAAGGAAAAAAACTTGTGGTCTTTGTTAGTTGTTGTGATCTTTTAGATTACAGATTTTGTTGCCTCACTACCAACAAAAGAACATCCTCTACTTGTGTTGCTGAGAGTAGGTGCAAGTACCAGGAATGTTTTCTGTCCAATAAGGACAACTCTTGTTTTTGTTGAATATCTGGAAAAGTAGAAGAATACTGCTGCCTTCTTGTTTTACTTACTCCGAGTCCAGCAGTGTTCAAAAGACTGACTGTGACATCAAAACAGATTTTAGCAATGGACATTTGTTAATATGTTAATATGTTTGATTTAAACAAAGTGAGGGAAGAAGCTTTTAAAGCATGTGCAAAATTTTGCCTGTCATAATGGTCAATTTGTTTATCTTGCATCTATAGCCATGTAAATGGGGCCAGATGCAAAAACTTTCTGACAATTTTTTTCAAAAGGCCTATTTCAAGTGGTTTTATTAAGGGACCAATTGAAGTCAATGATGTTGTGCTACATGCTATGCCTCTCAGGTGCAGCAAAATAATTTGAAGTTTCAAACTTTTTTCATACAAGCCCTTAAAATCTACCGGTTCGTAAGGCATTTTATTAGAAATCAAAACTGTTTCTGACCTTCTCTAATGGAATTGTAATTACTCCTTCTCAGCATAGCATGTAGTTGGAAACAAATGACTTGGATTTTTTCAGAAGTTAAATACATGGAGTGTGGATGCAACTGAACCCCCTTACCAAGCTTTTGAATGGGTTAACTTGAGAAGGTATGGCCTGAAATCCATGAAAGTGCAAATAGGAAAAAAAGGTAAAGAGGGTCTTGTTCATCTAAAACATGGATAGTCCACGGTAGTTATCTCAAGTTTGTCTTCCACTTTTCAAATTTTAAATGCTTTTTGAAACCGTTTCCTGGCTTGCAGAATTACCTTAGGTAAAGTGAGAGAAGTGGTGGATGATTCCTATGAAAGCAAGGGCTTGGGCTTTACCTTCCTCATTCTGTGGAGGGAAGATGTACTGTGGACATTTGTCAAGAATCAAATTTCAGGGGAAGTGTGTGGGACAAGTGGTGAGTGCAGACTCACCAGGAACTTTAGAGTATTTTCCCTAGTTCAGGGTTAAGCAAAGCAGTTTTACCCACAAGGTGTTACCAACTGAGTATCCTCTGACTGACATGACTGGAGATGCAGTTCTGTATAAACGCTCTTGTGAGACACAGAAACTTCCATGGCTGTTGACAAATGTTGGTGAACTTGCTTCTCCTGCAGCATTACAGCTTGGTGGAGAGGGAAATTCCTGCACATTATTAGAAACTGGAAACCTCAAAGAGTATGAGAATAAATGAAAAACTGGAGTGAAAATTTCTTTTGTTAGAGCCAGCAGGTTGTCGCCCATACTTTTATTTGAATTTAAATACCTGATGTAACAATGAGATAAGTTGCTCCTAGAACCAACAGAAGAGAAATATTCCACAAAAAAATTAGGAGGTGCAAGTTCACTCTTCTTAATCTGAGGTAAGCATCATGAGGAAATACTCCTGCAAAAAAAAGAACCCAAAGTGGAAAAGATTTTGTTAGTCATTTAATATGTTGTAATTCCAGCAGATTTTCTTTCACTTGCTTTTTTCTAGATAGGTGCTGTAGTTTCAGTTTTCTATTGTTTGGGGGTTTTGGGGTGCCTTTTCATTTTTTTGCCTCACCCTGAAAAGGTTTGTGATTATTAGCTGTTTCAAGGGTTTTTATCTGCTTAAGAAAAGGTCAAAACTTTTACTGTCTCTGTATGATGTCAGTGACAACTCTGTATCCTAGATGACATTGGCAAGCAAGTTGCTCATGCTGTGTGTGTAACTAATCCTGCCTTCTGGTACTTAAGTTTTTATAAAAGCAGGATCTGAACTGGCTTTACTGCAGTTATGAGCAGTTGTGGACAGGAGTTTGAGTTCAGTGAAAACTGCACTTTAACACCTGGATGTTGTTTCGAAAAAGTAGCAGGCCCCTCCTCCCCACTGGTACCCTCAGATATCTTAGGAGTCAAACACATGGGCTTATATTTTTTAATATATTTTGAAAAATTTGTCCAAGTTAGTTATTTTAAGATTATTAGCTTAATGAAGTCTTTTGTGTCCTTATTGACTTACTATGCTTTGAAACATGAGGTTTGTTTTAAAAAAACATCAAAAGTTCCAACACCTCAGGCCTGAAAAGACAAATTCTTAAACAGTGGTAAAATACTGAAGCAGGTGCATGAAACTGAATACTTGCCTAAAGGTTTGCAGGCCTAAAGGCTTTGTTTTTGTTTTTTTTTTTTTTTTTTAATTTCTGTCTTTCTCTTTTCAAATTGCCTTGGAGAAAAGATTCTAACAATTATGCCACTTTTTTTTTTCCTTACAATATACTTTCTGGGACTTGACTATGTTGTTAGGGTTCTGTAAAATATGCAAAATTGTGCTGATAACTATAATTTGAAGCAGTTTGTTCTTGATGTTATACTTAGAATGGCTTAACGTTTTTTTTGGGGGTTTTTTTTTTTTTTTTTTGGACCTTTTTCCAGTACCCAAAAACCTGCCTTTAGCATCTTTCTGAAATCTGTTTTTTGGGGGTGGTTATTTTTTCCCTTTCCTCCTTTGCCAATGCTCTAGTGTTAGTAGGAGAAAAGTACAGTAGTTTCATGACTATAAGGCGCACCCTTTTGACTAAAATTCTGGTCTGAACCTGGAAGTGTGCCTTATAGTCCGGTGCACCTTATATAATGTACAAAGTTGCGACATTTGCCGACTCCCGGAGGTGCGCCTTATAATCCAGTGTGCCTTATAGTAGTGAAATTACTGTAATGGATTATTGCTAACCTTTCATAGAGTGAAATTGTACTTAAGTACAAAACAAGTCACCTCTTAACAGGCAACTTTAGATTTCTTTACTTCCTGGAAGTTGTTTGGGGATGACTATGATGTAAATAAATTTTTTATTGGTGAAATATTTAAAGTTTGTTTTAGGTCATGGCATGATTAATTTATTCCAGAAGACTTTTCCCTAAACAGCTAGCCAGGTAGTTGCTATGAAATGGTTATTATATTAATTTTAGCTTTGCTATTACAGCACTATATCAGAAATATCCAGATGTGTTATGTTATGGTGTGTTTTTATAGACCTTAAAAAATAACTGGCTTCTTGTGAGGTTACTCTATCTGGAAAGCTGAGATAGGGGTCTGTTAAATTTCAGTGCATGATTTTGGGTCTTGATGTTAGAAGGTGTTTGAATTAGATTAATGTCCTTAAACATGGTTGACATACCAATGTATGTATCGTAACTTAACATCCAGCACTAAAGTATTTTCAATGTAACTGTAGAAAATGTAAAGAAGGTGAGGGAATGCTACATATGGTTAACACATAAGTACTTAGGGATAGTTTCTTATTTTGGTGGTTAAGTTCAGCACTGAGTTACCTTATGTAACAAGCAGATGTAAAGAAAACAGGTTTTTTCCAGGAGTATCCACTGATGGGACAAAAGGCAATGGGCACGCATTGAAATATAGGAAATTCCATCTGAACTGACCAAAACTCTTTTTTTCTTTCAAAACTGTGCAGAAGGTCCTTGAGAAACCTTTTTTGTTTGGAAGTGGTGAGAGAAAGGGACACTGAAGCTGACTAGAATTCAGGGTAAGAAAAGGAATTTCATCATGTCTTCCAACTTGAATTGCTCTGTGATGTAGCAGAAGATGTAGCTAGAGGCCCCAAGTTATGCATGCAGCCCAAAACTGGCTTCCTGATTTGCCCTTTGTCAGAAACTGTGAAACTGACAGGTGCAGTATACTGTGGGTGTGACAAGTTTGCCGATTTTCAGAAAGTGATGAGAGAACTTTATACTAGGAAAGATGACCAAGGAGTTAGAATGTAGCAGTTACTGCTTATCACAGAATGGTTTGGACTGGAACTAAAAAATTTGGGTAGTTTCAAACCCTCTGCCATGGGCAGGAACATCCTCCACTAGACCAGATTGCTCAAAGTCCCATCCAGTCTGGTCTTGAAATACTGCCAAGGATGGAGCATCCACAACTCTGGGCAAATGCTCACATTTGTGTTTAAATTTGTTTGTAATTTTCAGTGATGCAAGATTTCAAATAGAGAAAGTGTGTGCAAAGCCTGACTGTATTCTTCCTTGTTATTGTTGTTTTCTCTTGACATCCATTTTTGGTTATGGTTGACGAAGTAATGAACGCAGAGACCATTTGGTTTAATCAGCTTTTGGATTTTTTTTTATGGGATGTTCCATTGCATGAACAGAGAGCATTAGAGAAATGTGATTTTCAGTCCTTTGTGATTTTGAAGATTTGCTGAAAATGCTTTGACTTAGAGTGCTTATCGCTCTGAATCTTAAGTGTTGGCATTTCCTGCTAAAACTAACAAAAGAGATTCTCCCACTCTATGTAGGAAAATTTGGGGGTCTGAAAGATGAACAGAAGATAAATCTGTTGCTAGAGAACTAAAGACTTCTTGGAAAGTTTTTCAAAGAAAAAGGTAAGAAAATTTAAATGCAAGCATGGACCAACTTGAAGTAGCTGAGATTTCACATATCTAAGATGAATTAAGAGGCACTGCTGTCTCAGGAAATGCTTGGGAAGTAGATTCAAATGTGACAGCATTTTAGTGATACTTGAGACAAATTTCTATTTTTCTCTTCTTTATCCTTCCTTATAAGTCAGTTGATTTCATCCCTGGATTGTTTCTTTGCTCTACTTGATGCTGAAATTTACTTTCTAAGGAATGAAAGCATTTCCTGCCTGAAAAGGAGTTTTCCAACTATTACAAATCCAAACCCTTCTCATCCTCTTTTATTAGTAATGGTAGTTCATGTTGTTTTTCTTCTTGCCTGCCATGTTTAAGTGATTAACTGCATATGAGAAGCTACCCTTGAGACTTGCAGATAGTTGAAAGATTGATCCTTGAAAAAGGCAAATGATTTTCAGTCCTTTTACATTAAAGAAAGATCTAAGGATTGGAAGGAAAAACATAGTGGGATTACAACTCTCTGCTTGTAAGGCATAGTTTCTTATATTGGGAGTGAAGATAAATCTGCTCCCAGTTTTTGATTTTGTTTCTCTGTGTTAGGTAACCCCAGAATACCTGTACTAAATTGAGGATTGTCTGTTTGAGAGTCTTCTGTGTCTTGCTGATGCTCAGCTGGCTCAGTTTATTGTTAAAATGAACTTTTGGCTGAATTTGGGGCGAAAAGGGAGGAGGAGACAGCAAGTAAATTTTAAAGGAGTACTTCAATGCCCTGGATGTAAATATAGAAAATTTAAATGGGTATTTAAATTGTTCGAAGGCTAAATTTTGCCTTAGCTGCTTGCTGGGAGAAAGGGAGAAATATTTTTTTCTATATATATATATTTCAGGAATGAGATTGAATTTATGCAGGACAGGCTAAGAAAAATGAAAAAAATGGTGTAAAATTTGGATGAGTGTAACACTGTGTCCCGGTTTAAAGGGACAGTATTACCAGGAAAAGGGAATTCAGGAACTCGCAGGCACAAAAAAGGTACAGGTTGGGAATAACAGTTCTTTACTGAAACATTTATAAGACAAACAAAAACAGCATCAGCTATACGAAGGAAAAAAAAACAGTGACAGAACAGAACGGAATGCAGTCCCAGTCCCTTTTTCAGTCACCGATGACTCTCTGAAGGAGCAGGGCAGGCGGCTTCTCAGTCGCGGCTGCTGCAGGGGCAGGGGAGGGGGCCAGGTGGCCTCACCGCCGCAGGTGGAAGAAAAGGGTGAGGAAGGAAACTCTGCTCACCGTGGGTGTCCCAGTTCCCAGTTGTTCAGAGGAAGCAGGAAGCTTTAGCAGTCCAAATCCAAGAAGCCTGATCCCAACAGGAGAAAAAGAACCTCTCTCCTCGAGTTCGGCCGGCGAGCTGTAGAGTTCTCCTACCCCCCAGTGTCCTCTTACTTGCCGAAAACAAAAGCAGGACTCCACCTTTCCCTAATGGGCCATCATTGCTTCAGCTAGTCCTTTGTCTCCAGCTCTTAACGGCTAATCGGAGAGCCATCCCGGCTAGCTTAACATAATAATGGGAAAAAATTTCTAAACCTCGACAACCCACAACATTATCCACCCCAAATTTTTTCCATGCTAACATACTACATTAAATTAGAACCTTTAAATTACATACATACATGCAGTTACAGACACAGTATCATAGGTAGTTCACCCCAGAACAAGGTCTCCTTGGGGTATGCATCGGGTTTCTCCATCCTTTTGCATCACCCACCAGGTACAACCTGGTCCTTGAGCAAAAACCACCCCACGGACAGGATTGTCTTTGCTGGAGGCAGAGTTCACCCAAACAGTTTTCCCTAGCATACCTCTCATGTGTACCACTGGAACCTTATCCCCATCTGGTGTTCCCAAGAGCTCAGATTGGGCAGGGCCTGCTCTGTTAGTGGAACCTCGGGTATTCACTAACCATATGGCCTTTGGTAGATTACTTTCCCAGTTCTTGAAAGTCCCCCCACCAAGTGCCTTCAAGGTGGTTTTAAGCAGGCCATTGCACCGTTCGACCTTCCCAGCTGCAGGTGCATGGTAGGGGATATGGTACACCCACTCAATGCCGTGTTCCCTAGCCCAGCTGTTTATGAGGCTGTTCTTGAAATGAGTCCCGTTGTCTGACTCAATTCTCTCAGGGGTGCCATGCCTCCAAAGGACCTGTTTCTCAAGGCCCAGGATGGTGTTCCAAGCAGTGGCATGAGGCACAGGGTAGGTCTCCAACCATCCGGTGGTGGCTTCCACCATGGTCAGCACGTAGCGCTTGCCTTGGCGGGTTTGAGGCAGTGTGATGTAGTCAATCTGCCAGGCCTCCCCGTATTTATATTTGGACCAACACCCACCATACCAGAGGGGCTTCACTCGCTTGGCCTGTTTGATGGCAGCGCACGTATCGCAGTCATGGATGACTTGAGAGATACTGTCCATGGTTAGATCCACCCCTCGGTCTCGTGCCCATTTATACGTGGCATCTCTGCCCTGATGACCTGAGGCGTCATGGGCCCATCGAGCCAGGAACAATTCTCCCTTGTGTTGCCAATCCAGATCTATTTGTGACACCTCTATCTTTGAGGCCTGATCAACCTGTTCGTTGTGTTGGTGTTCCTCATTAGCCCGACTCTTTGGGACATGGGCATCCACATGACGAACTTTCCCAGGTAGCTTCTCTACCCGGGTGGCAATGTCTTTCCACTCGTTGGCAGCCCAGATTGGTTTTCCCCTACGTTACCAGTTTGCCTTTTTCCACCTTTCCAGCCAACCCCATAGAGCATTGGCTACCATCCACGAGTCAGTATAAAGGTAGAGCTTTGGCCACTTCTCTCTTTCAGCAATGTCCAGGGCCAGCTGAACAGCTTTGAGTTCAGCAAATTGACTTGATCCACCTTCTCCTTCGGTAGCTTGTGCAACCTGTCGAGTGGGGCTCCATACGGCTGCTTTCCACTTCCGGTTCATCCCCACGACGCGGCAGGAGCCGTCGGTGAAAAGAGCGTAGCATGTTTCATCTGTTGGCAGTTGGTTATACGGTGGGGCTTCCTCAGCGCGGCTCACTTGTTCTTGCTCCTCATCATCGGCGAGACCAAAATTTTCACCTTCTGGCCAGTTCATAATTATCTCCAAAATCCCAGGGTGATTTGGGTTTCCGATGCGGGCGCGTTGCGTGATGAGGGCAATCCACTTGCTCCATGTGGCGTCGGTGGCGTGGTGGGTAGAGGGAACCTTTCCTTTGAACATCCACCCCAACACTGGTAGTCGGGGTGCCAGGAGGAGTTGTGCTTCCGTCCCAATCACCTCTGAGGCAGCTTGGACTCCTTCATAGGCAGCCAAGATCTCCTTCTCTGTGGGAGTGTAGTTGGCTTCAGACCCTCTGTAGCTCCGGCTCCAGAATCCCAGAGGTCGGCCTCGAGTCTCCCCAGGCACCTTCTGCCAAAGGCTCCAGGACAAGCCATGGTTCCCGGCTGCAGAATAAAGCACATTCTTTACCTCTGGTGCCGTCCTGACTGGGCCAAGGGCCACTGCATGAGCGATCTCCTGCTTGATCTGGGCAAAGGCTTGCTGTTGCTCAGCACCCCAGTGGAAATCGTTCTTCTTACAGGTGACCAGGTAGAGAGGGCTCACAATCTGGCTGTACTCAGGAATGTGCATTCTCCAAAAGCCTATGGCACCTAGGAAAGCTTGTGTTTTCTTCTTGCTGGTTGGTGGAGACATTGCGGTGATCTTATTGATGACCTCAGTGGGGATCTGGCGCCGTCCATCTTGCCACTTTACTCCCAGGAACTGGATCTCTCGGGCAGGTCCTTTGACTTTGCTCTTTTTAATGGCAAAGCCGGCTCTCAGCAGAATCTGTATGATCTTTTCTCCTTTCTCAAATACCTCCACTGCCGTGTTCCCCCACACAATGATGTCATCTATGTATTGCAGGTGTTCTGGAGCCTCACCCTTTTCCAGTGCAGCCTGGATCAATCCATGACAGATGGTGGGGCTGTGTTTCCACCCCTGGGGCAGACGATTCCAGGTGTACTGCACGCCCCTCCATGTAAAGGCAAACTGAGGCCTGCACTCTGCTGCCAGGGGAATGGAGAAAAATGCGTTGGCAATGTCGATGGTGGCATACCACCTTGCTGCCTTGGACTCCAGCTCGTACTGGAGCTCCAGCATGTCCGGCACGGCAGCGCTCAGCGGTGGAGTCACTTCGTTCAACGCACGATAGTCCACAGTCAATCTCCATTCTCCATCAGACTTGCGCACGGGCCAGATGGGGCTGTTGAAGGGTGAGTGGGTTTTGCTGACCACCCCTTGGCTCTCCAGCTCACGGATCATCTTGTGGATGGGGATCACAGCATCTCGATTCGTCCGGTACTGCCGGCGGTGCACTGTTGAGGTGGCAATTGGCACTTGTTGCTCTTCCACCTTCAGGAGTCCCACTGCAGATGGGTTTTCTGACAGTCCAGGCAAGGTGTTCAACTGCTTAATGCCCTCTGCCACTACAGCAGCTATTCCAAAAGCCCATCTGTATCCCTTTGGGTCTTTGTAATAGCCACTCCTGAGAAAATCTATGCCTAGAATGGGCGGTGCCTCTGGGCCAGATACAATCGGATGTTTCTGCCACCCCTCTCCTGTCAGGCTCACCTCAACTTCCAACAAAGACAATTCCTGTGATCCCCCCGTCACCCCAACAATGGAAACACGCTCTTCCCCCACATGTTCTGATGGTATTAGAGTGCATTGTGAACCAGTATCAACTAATACCCTGTATTCTTGTGGTTCTGATGTGCCAGGCCGTCGGACCCACACCATCCAATAGACTCTGTTATCCCGTGCCTCTCCCTGGCTAGAGGCAGGGCCCCTCTAGCCCTGGCTATTATTCCTTTCCTGAACATACATAGTGGAGGTTCCTTCAAGTGGGTCTGACAGATCATCCTCCCTTCTGTAATGCCCAGCACCTTGGTCATGGGAGGTTGAGGCTACCTTCACTTTAGTGTAGCTCCCTCGGTTAGCATTTCCCTCCCTGAGTTGACACACCCGTGCTGCCAAGACAGAAGTGGGTTTCCCATCCCATTTTCCCATGTCTTCCCCATGGTCACGTGGGGTGTACCCTGTTCCACTAGCTGGGGGGCGTTGGGCTGTAACCTTGGGGTATGAGGCTCGCACTGGTGCTGCCTTGATCTTCCTGATCTCCTCCCTCATCTCACTTATGTCACCTCTCATCCCCCTCACCTCCTGGACCACGGAAGAAACCTGGGCCTGCACTACGCCATTCATCATACTGTGAAAGTCCCTAAGCTTGTTAGCAACAGAGCTCGCTGTTTCTCGGTGCTCATCAGCATTAATCATTGCAATGAAGGTGGTGTATTGAGATGGCCCTCGGTTTGCCAGGTTCCACAGCATGTGCCCTGTGCACCTGACCTTGTCAGGGTCATTGTCATGCTGTCCATCCCTCCCAAAGAGTACCTCCAGTACCGCCACCTCTCTCAGCTGTTGAATCCCTTCCTCAACGGTTTTCCAATGCGTTCTATTATGGTACTCCTGCATTCTTTCTCTGTTGACAAACCTCTCTCTTACACTCATTAAAAGCCGCTCCCAGAGGGGAAGTGGGCCTGGCTCCCTTACGAATATTTGGTCCACACCTGAGTCCTGCGACAAGGATCCCAAATTTCTTGCCTCTGTACCATCCAAGTGCACACCTGTACCCATAAGGTCCCAGACCCGAAGTAACCAAGTTGTCAAAGCCTCCCGACCCCGTCGTGCAATATCTTTCCGCAGATTGCGGAGATTTTCATAAGACAGGGACTCAGTGATGATTTCAACCTCTGGTTCCCCTGCTGGTTGTGAGGGCCCTCCTCTCTGGTCCTCTTTGTCTAGGTGCCTTGCTTTCATTTTAGACTTCCTAGTTTCTACAGGGGCGACTGCTGCTGGCTGTGAGTGCCCTTGCAATTCAGCTGGACCCTGGGCAGATGTAACACCTATGGGTTCCACTACAGCATCACTGGATTCTCCCCCTTTATGGCAGGGCTTGTCACCAGCTGGGGAGAGGTACTCCTTCATCATCTGGCCCATCTCACTCATCTGCTTCACTAGAAGCCCCACCCACTCCGGGTGGTTTCTTTCTGAGATGGGCTGTGGGGCAGGGTCAGGCTCTGGGGCAGCATCCCTAGTCTCTGGGGCAGGGTCAGGCTCTGTGGCAGCATCCCTAGTCTCTGGGGCAGGGTCAGTCTCTGTGGCCGCATCCCTAGTCTCTGGGGCAGGGTCAGGCTCTGTGGCAGCACCCCTATTTCCTGGAGTAGGTATCAGAGTTGTTATCCAGCTCAATCCCCCGTTATCTCTTAATGTTAAATAGGACAAGCCTATCAGTAACACCAGCCACTGTACGATATCATTAGCATTCAGAGGAAATCTGAACCCTTCAAAAACTGGTGGGGTAGACCCAAAAATTTGGGTGAGGGGTTGGGAGAAAATTTCCCCTGGTGTTATTCCCTCACAGTAGGTGCCATTATTAAAGTAGTCCCAAAAACATGCATTTAGTGTGTGGCATCCCTGAATCCATGTACCCGCCGTCCAAAGGAAGTTAAAAATCCATGAATTCCTCACCTTATCAACCCATAAAGCAAGTTCGATAACAGTTACAGTAGCCTTAGTTACAGGGCCCATGCTTATGTAAGGGTTTGCAAATGGGAGATATACATGTATGAACATGTGTAGCCCAAACCAGATTAAACTGGACCACATGTTGCTAGCACACACAAAAAAAAACAGTCTCAGGCAACCGAAGAACTGTTATTCCTTAACCTCGTGCCCCACGTTGGGCGCCAAAATCTGTCCCGGTTTAAAGGGACAGTATTACCAGGAAAAGGGAATTCAGGAACTCGCGGGCACAAAAAAGGTACAGGTTGGGAATAACAGTTCTTTACTGAAACATTTATAAGACAAACAAAAACAGCATCAGCTATACGAAGGAAAAAAAAACAGTGACAGAACAGAACGGAATTCAGTCCCAGTCCCTTTTTCAGTCCCTCCGAAGGAGCAGGGCAGGCAACTTCTCAGTTGCGGCTGCTGCAGGGGCAGGGGAGGGGGCCAGGTGGCCTCACCGCCGCAGGTGGAAGAAAAGGGTGAGGAAGGAAACTCTGCTCACCGTGGGTGTCCCAGTTCCCAGTTGTTCAGAGGAAGCAGGAAGCTTTAGCAGTCCAAATCCAAGAAGCCTGATCCCAACAGGAGAAAAAGAACCTCTCTCCTCGAGTTCGGCCGGCGAGCTGTAGAGTTCTCCTACCCCCCGGTGTCCTCTTACTTGCCGAAAACAAAAGCAGGACTCCACCTTTCCCTAATGGGCCATCATTGCTTCAGCTAGTCCTTTGTCTCCAGCTCTTAACGGCTAATAGGAGAGCCATCCCGGCTAGCTTAACATAATAATGGGAAAAAATTTCTAAACCTCGACAACCCACAACACACTGGAACATATGATTTGATGTATGAGGCAAAAATTGTTGCATGATATTACGTGCAGAAAAAATGGAGCATTTATTCACAGAGTTTGTCAGTGAAATCATGTACTCCTCTATAGTGGAGTATATTCTAAAAAATCTTCAGCTGTGTTGATAATGTTTTGGGTTTTTTTCCTAGATAGTTGGGAGTGACAGCAGTTTTGGTCTTCCAGGTGGTTTTTAATGGTGATGGTGTACAGTGAAGCACAGTGCTGATGTTGGCATCTTTCAGACAGATGGGATTTTTAGGTTTGGTGTTAGATTGTTTAAACACTTACCTTTCTGTGAAAGATTTACAAATTCCTAAGTTCTTCTTATCAGATCATGGACAATTAACCTGATTGTTTCCAGTGTTTATTAAGTCTCCTTTCTTCCTTTTGATATGACTATGATTCACAACTGTATCTGTATAATAAAAAAAAAGAAAAATCTAGTCAATGCATGTGCATAAAACATAGGCATGTGTTTAAACTTGGCTTTGTTTCAGGTGGATGTACTAAAGGGCTGGTATTTTTGCTGGGTATTCTTTCTAGCTGCTTCTGAAATACAAGATGTTCCTTGGCTTCCCATGTTAACATTACTGCAAGATACTTGAACTAAAAGTTAACACATCCACAACTTTGGAAATTGCCACAAAAAAAGTGGGAATGTGTACAGTGTTTACATTGGTGTGTTCCAACTTATTAATAAAAAGAAGTAATGGTTCTTTCCAACCTCTGTGTTCCAACCTTAGCCCATGTATTAGGAAAAATGTTGAAACCTTTCCTGGTAGCTGTTATGGATATGGCTTGTCTTCAGGCAATGCTGTTAGCCAGGACTGACAAGTGGAAGAAAGTGTGGGCAGCCTTGGTCTGAGTTGTTTTGAATTGGAAGTTGAGGTGAGAAGACCATGTAAAGTTTGCACATAGACAGGAGATAACATCTGTGGATCCTGCCAAGCAGTGTAGTCTTCTCTTTTTGTGATTGGTTTTGAGAGGTAGGCTCAGGTCTGCTACCAGTATGTGTAGTAGTGTGACTTGGTTTTTTTTCAGAATTGTCTTAATGTTCAGGATACTTGTACACACACAGACATACTGCAGCATTATATGTGTAAAGGAAAAACAAAGCAGTAGTCCATTTTGTTCTCAGTGATAAGTAGTACATTTACTAGGACAAGCCTAGCTTGTAGAAGTTCTCACCATCTTCCCTTTTCTGATCTGGTTTATATCCTGGAATTTCTTTAATCATAAAACAAACCTACAGTAGTTTCACGAATACAAGCCGCACGGATTATAAGCCGCACCCCCGGTGCCTCGACAATGTTGCTGTCTTTGTCAATAGATAAGCCGCACCCCGAATATTAGCCGCACTTTCGTTCGTCGTGAGAATCCGTGCACAGCTTTCACAAATTGGCCAATTAGTAACAGGATCGCGGCATAGCGGGCTTTACTGGCTCGGGGCGGGGCCAGGAAGGCTCGGCCCGCTCATGGTTGCCGACGGGGCCGGGTGGCCCAGCTCAGCGCCACGGCTCGGCGGGGCTGGCCGGGTGGTGCTGCCGCCGCCGCCGGGCTCGCTGGCCCCCCTCTCCCGTCAGCACCGCCCCGCTGCCGCGTTCGCTCGCCCGGCTGGCAGGGCTGCCGCCGCCGGGCTCGCCGCCCGCCCCGCTGCCGCTTTCGCTCGCCCCGCTGCCGCTTTCGCTCGCCCCGCGGCGCTTTCGCGAGCGGCGGCGCTTTCGCTCGCCGAGCGGCGCTTTCGCGGGCGCCGCTTTCGCTCGCCCCGCCGGCAGGGCTGCCGCCGCCGCCACCAGGCTCGCCGGCCGCCCCCTCCTGTCTGCACCGCCGCCGCGTTTCCTCGCCCTGGCCGGCACTGCAGGCCCCCGCACCGCCGGGCTCCCCCACGCTGCTGGCCCCGATTCTGCTGGGCTTCCCCCGCTGCCAGGCAGCCCCACCCGCCGGCCTTCCTGCTTCTGCCATGCTCCCCTGCACTGCTAACCCCAGTTCTCCCAGGCTCCCCCGCCATGCTGGCTCAGGCTCTGCCGCCCCCCTGCCCCGCCCTGCTGGCTCAGGCTCAGCCGCCCGCCCCCCACACTGCTGGCCCCGCCTCTGCCAGGCTTTCCCACCTCTGCCGGGGCCGGCCGGGCTCCAGCTTGGCTTGGGGCTGCCGCGGGCTCTCACTTCCGTGTTGGCAGCTTTTAGAATTTTGTTAATAGATTAGCCGCCCCGGAATATTAGCCGCACTTCCGGGTTTCCACCAAAATTTTGGTCAAATTGGTGCGGCTTGTATTCGTGAAATTACTGTAGTCTTTTTACTTTTGATAGAGAAAATATATTTCAGGCATTTAGAGAAATTATAGGTTTGTGAGTACCAGATTTCTGTGTTAACTTTTGGATACTATTGCTGAGGTTAAGCCAAATGGGAGGAATTTGGAATACAGAAAGTTTTGTCTGGAAGGCTAGAAGGGTAAACTATCAGAAGCTGGGGACAGATTGTCTACAATGGGGTACAGTATCTTCTGGGAAGAGCATCTACTACTTCATACTGATGTTACAGATGCCATCTTCAGTATAATGACAGACAAGTACAAAAAAATCTGATTCGGGCTGGTAGCAATTCTTACCTCTGCAGATTATAGGTGTATACAAGGCCCTGTATGGAGGGGAGGTAAAACCACCAGTAGGCTTTTTGCCCTGGCAAAAGCTTGGAGACAGCAGGAAGTGTTCAAGACAGGGAAGTGAAGGCTTAAGGAATCAATCCAGAGGAAACCTGAGTTCAGATGATGACAGAACGTGCAAGCATGCTTTGTGGTCTGTACATATCCTTCTTTGAGAAGTGCTGAAAATGTAGTAGGAGTGTTTTAATGTTTCTTTCCTAGACTGCATTAACGAAATAGCAAAATAATATGGGATTTTCTGAAACAAAAAGAGTTGTAGGAAAGATGGGGACAGACTTTTTAACAGGACCTGTTGTGGTAGGACAAGAGGTAATGGTTTTAAGCTTTAAGAGGGTAGACTTAGATTAGGTATAAGGACTTCTTTTGTACAAAGAGAGTGGCCAAACTGGTTGCTCAGAGCTGGTGGATGCCCCATCCTTGGGAAAATTCAGGGTCAGATTGGACAGGGCTCTGAGCAACTTGCTCTAGTTGAATATGTCCCTGCTCATATGACTCTTCTGTCTGTCTAAAAACTTTGGTTTGTAACATTTTTCTTCAGTGATCTAAAAACTTCAAGTTTTGGATGAAAAAAGGTGTTGAATAACCTTAGAGGATAAATGAAGAGAGTTTATACTCTCTCCAAGTTTAATGTGGAAGTCAGTGACCACCACTGTTACAAATAACAGGTAATAAAAATAATTTACACAGGTAAACTTAAAAGTGAAACCTTTGAGTGCCTTTCATGTTTGGCAGTAAGTTACTGGCCTCAGTATAGGCAGTGGGTATGAAGCAGGCTCTCTCCCCTCTGCCCCTCATCCTACCAAAAAAAGCCACTAGAAGTGTTCCTCCCAAACTGGCAACAGCCTGGAGAGAGGGCTGGAAATGAAAACTTAGCTGGATCCTTCTTACTGTTTTAAACAAAGGTATGGTCTTTTTTTTTTACACTCTGAGTGCCAGTTCTGTCAGTCGTGTCTCAGAATAATTCTATTTATTGACATATTACTTCCAGTACTAGAGAGGAGTTACCACTTTCAGTTTTGAATTGATTTTCTCTAATATTTTCTGTGTGGGCTATATGGCTATTCTTACAGATTACAAGTCAATGACTGGAACTTCCTGACTGATTTCTTCCAACAGCTTTGCCTGTGATGTAATAGTCGCATGTTGCAGTACTGGAAACGTACTTTAGGTCTGACCTGTCCATGAATGCACACATGCAGTAATCCATAGGCAGTAGCATGAAATCTAATGCATAAATGAACTCTGCCAAGAATATGGAAGTTTCTTAGCTTGTCAGACCAATATGTCCACAAAACAATTCTCAAGACTTAACTACTTCTGAGTACCTAACAAAGCAGTCTGTTTCTGTTTGTTGTGTGGGCTGCTATGGGTTCAAGTTTTACCCTGTCTTCACAACATCTCACTCATAGAAGGGAGGAACCATGTGCTGGTGCTGTGTGGGTAACCAAACACCCGAATGGTGCTCCTCAGATTTTGGCATTGCTTGTGCAGCTCTTTTCTAAACCGAAACAAGGAGGGCTCCTTTTGACACACTTAAAGCTTTACCAGGCAGCTGTCATCTAGCCTTTTGTATTCAGTATGCTTACTGGCAGATGATTACTGCTGGCTTTTGCTGGCCCTTGGGAGGAAAGAAAGGGAGGGGAGGAGTAGTGGAGTCTTGACATACACCTTTCCTTTCTCATTTGTCTTCTTCATTATTATGAGTGTTTCTGATTGTGGTGTTCTGGAGAGAAGGTCTCAGTGAGGTTTGATTTTAAGTTTTAGGAACAAGGTGGATTTTTCTGGCTCATTTTTTTTATCTGAGCACAGTATGGGGTAAAAGCATTGACAGCTATTTCAGTTACCAGCTGAGGTTTGGTGGGGTTCAACCATGATAGTACATGACTCATTAATTTTAACTATGAAAATACAAGTATTTCACAGAAGAGAGGTATGTGTCTCTACAGATATGGACAGATGCTAAATTGTCCTGAAGGACTGGTGGCAGAACCAGGAAGAGTGTCCAGCTCTGCTGAGCACTCAGTCCAGAGTTCCCACCATGAGACCAGTCTGGATATAAGGTCTCTAACTCATTTCCTAGAGAATAATACTCCAGCAAAAGTAATATGTGGTTATACTTTGAAATTGTTCAAGGAAAACGGCTGTAGAGCAAACACAAGAATTTTTAACTGCAGGAGTTGCAAATCCCACCTGTTTCCTGGAGATAATTGTTTTTTATGCAGGGAACTAAGCTTGGACACCTTCATTACCATGGGTAATCCCTTAAATTCCTTTTCTGTACTTTTCACCTGGGCCCCTTTGCACAATTAATGACTTATATTTGAAAAAGCTCTACCTACTGTGTGCCCCCAGTTCTCCTAAGCACTGTAGGGTTCTTCTGCCTAAGTATGTTTGTGTGTGTTTTTACACACCGAAATGAAAGAGGGAGTGTGGAACTGGCATGTGACCAATTTCTCTCCCATCATCTCTCAGAAATTTTCTAGTGGTTGTTAAATCACTGTGATAGTGAAAATCAAATTTTGCCGGTGGACGTAATTCAAGCACCATATTTTCAGAAAGCAAATAGTACTGATTTTCACTCACCCTCAACACTTCTCATCCCTAAGTTTTTGAAATAAGCATTTTAAATCATTATGATATTTAGTTCTTAAAACAAATATCTAAAACATTAAATTGTTACATTAATAAAGACTACTTGAAGTAATCCTCGTGTGACTAAAACTGTTTACAAACCAATTAAAATTTCTAGTTAAACTCCCTCTTTTGATTTGGAATTAAAATAATGGCATGCAAGTAAGACCTGTTAACATTCTGAATAAAAACTTTGCCATTTTTTAACCTAGTTCACATTTCTGAATGTTGCTCTGCTAGTAGTGTAGGGCTTTCTCATACTGGAGTGTAATAAGAGTGTTGCAGAGAGTTACTAGGCAGAAGTGCTGTCATGAAATACTACTCTCTCAATTAGCTTAGTTGATTTTTTTTTTTTGTTGCCCCCACTGTACCATTCTTGATAAAGAGGGTGGTGTTTGGTATTTGTGAAGTGTGTGGTGTGTTTAAGGAGCAGTCTTCAGTGTCAAACTTCTGGGTTCCCTTCCAGCATCAGAGTTTGTGAAGGAATACTGCTACCTGGCTGGACCTGTTTCCTTTCCCACACCAGTCTGCTTTGCCCATCTGTAGGGGCGGAAAGGGAGAGGGATCACGTGTGGGCTTGACAGCTAATGAGGAGAGGAATGAAGTGGTAAAAGCATCTCTTCCTCAGGCTTTTTAGCTCTTAAAGAAATTGATTCTCGTTTTGGAGTCTGTTTATAAGAAGATGGGTTTTGTACCTAAACTGCTGAGCTTTATGAGCTCTAGAGGTCTCTCTATTGATTCAAAAATGCTGTGCATGGTAAATATTTATCTCCCAGAAAGAGAAAAATGGATAAGAAGTGTATAAGCACAAGTCAAATTGGTTAAACCCCAATAAAGTAAATGAAATTAAAATTCTCAGAAAGCAAGGTGAATTTCAGAGAGAACAGATTCTTGGGAGGAATTAATCCCAGCATTTCTCTGTAAGATCATTCTAGGAAAGTAAATAAGAGCTGAGAGTGTATGAGTTGAAAATTCAATAGTGCTATTGATAAAAAGAATTCACTATTTCACTGGGAGGTGAGTGACTTCACACAGTAGGTAGATATTCCCATATTTTTTCTTTTCTATGTGTTTATATATGTAGTCTGTTTACTATCTGGTTTTTACTGCATCAGAATTGAGGCTTTTTCTCCTTGCTAGTGGTATTTATTGTAATTTTTTGAATTCAGACATTAATTGTAGCTTCTGTTTTCTTTCTCTTTGTGTGGGCAACTTGAGTTTTGTGACGGGTATCATGAAAGTGCTTGGAAAGAAAAACTGGGCAAGCACCTTGAGTTATCAGAGAGTGAAGTCTTTAAATAGGAAAGGAAAGTGATAAAAACAGGAATAGGTACAATATTCATTGATAAATAGCGGTGATATGAAATCAAAAAAAGGAGCTAAAAGCATCCTCACAAGGTTGGTTTTTGGATTAGGAGGAGAGATGGTGCAAGGGGCTTGTAAGTAGTTAAATCAAAGGCCAAATAGCTTGTTATGTGAAATCTGGTGCATGGGAAAGGGGGAGTGAGGACATAGGTTTCTGTAGTGATTTGTCTGTATGCTTTGTTTTTTCTCCTGTGAGTCAGAGGTCGCATCAGGGTTGTCAGAGCATAATTAGCTGCCCATATCTTGCAGATTCTGGTTAGAGGCATGTTCTCATGCTTTGTGCCATTCAAAACACAATGCTAGCACTTTTTCCTGCTCAGTTTTTCTAAGTGACTGTGAATAAGCTTTTTCAAGTAGTCTTTTTGGAAGATAGCAGTTAGACTGCAATAACAAAGGCCTACAAGGCTAGAATACAAGGCTGGAATAAAGACCAGTAAGAGATTTGAAATAACAATTTGACATGGTGAAAAGCCTTATTGTGGTTATAAGAAAACTGAAAATCCTCCACAAATGTACCAAAACTGATCTACTGACAGAGAAGTATGTTTGTAGTGACCTTGGATCTGAATACCTGCTTTGAAGATTTGACCAAAATGGTTTGCAGATCAAAGAAATAAAGAGCATGTGTAGTAAGTATACAGTTACACTTGATGTCTGGAATGAAAAACAAAACTTGTTTTAAGGTTCTCTGCACTTTTTTTTACTACAGAATTTGTGATTGTAATTTGTTTGCTAAAGTTTTTTTTCAGTGTTAAATGTGCTGAAAATATCAATTGACATCAGAGAGCAGTAGGATGTTTCAAGTCTCCTTTTGTGTCTTTACAGAGGTTTTTCTCTTTTGTGAGTTTGTTTTAAGCCAAACCAATTTACATTATGCTAGTGAGCTGTTCATAATGAGCTGTATACCCCATAAGTAAGAGAGGCCAAGAGTATGTACGTAGTGAGAAGGGGTATTTTTTATTGAATTTATTTACCAGTTTATGTAGACATCAGTAGTATTAAAACCTGACAGAAAACACTGTGGAAGGATAAATATTCTTAGACTTTCCAGTATCCAGTGTGCAATATACATGCTAAACTAAACAGGGAATAGAGTTCTTCAGGTTTCATACCTGGTCCCTATTTACTACAGGACTCTGAGTTTTCTTTGTTTTTGTTTTCTTTCTGCCTTCTATATATGCATATCTCTTGTATTCTGTCATGCAGTATTAGGAAAGGTGGTAACAGACAAAACTCTCCCCTTCCAGTTTTTCCCACTTTTCCATTTTGAGTTTTGAACAGTCACAACTGAGAATGGAGCTTTTCTCCAGACAGAGGTCTCATTCTTGGTTGTGAATCTCTTTCATTTCAGTTCACTGGTGTTTGAAGGCTTGGGTAAGGTCTCCCAAATTCTCAGGAGAAGAGAGCTGATGTTTCAAGATGCTGAGGGACTCTGCTTCCTTACCATTCCAAGAACTGTTGGTAGCTCATGTTCCTTAATGCTAGAAGCAACTGACCATGGATCATTAATAGAAAATACCTTATCATGAAAGGAGTGAGGAGGATCTGTGTTCTGGTATGGAAAGCAAAGAGAAAAAACAGCCTAGTTAAAATGAAATATTAAATCTGCGAGGGTGCTACGTGTTTCCAAGCAACCTCTGCTCAGTAGGATAAACTGTCTCCTGTGTTTCTCAGGTCAAGTTTTACATTGTCTCTTGACATAATCACATTGATAATTTGGAGGCAGCCATTGCAATTTACTGTTTAGTCAGAACTGAGAATCAGATGGAAGTGTATAATCACCTTTTGCTAAATGCTATAGATTAAGCAAGGTTTGCATTAGGATATGAAAACGGTTTCTATTTGTTTTATATTCAAGACTGAAGGGGACTGTAGAAGGCACAGTGTTCTGGTTTATGCTGTTGTCTTGAACTAAGAGGTGCTATATTTTACCAGGGAACCTGTGTCCTTAGAACATCTTGTTTATTAAGTGTGAAAATTAGGTAAGTAGTTACAACTGTAAGCGCAGATAAAAATAAGTCAATTCTAAAATAGATGTTTCACCTTATTCCTTGATTAATTTCTGATTTCTGCTTAATAAATTTATTTCACAGGATGCTGTGAACTAGAGTGTATTATAAAGTCACCTCAAAAATCTTGTCGATGAGGAGAATTTGGGAATAAAGCATCATACCAGAGAGTTGTAGGAAAAATAGAGCTTTAAATGAAAAATTGCGAAAGTATAGGGGAGACCAGTTTAATCATTGCCACCAATTACTGTGATGCTGAGTGCATACAATCATACAGTTTTCTGCTGTGACTGCCTGCCAGGTATCTGGCCTTACCCTTGAGGGTATGTAGTTCTCCTAGCAGTTGACCCACTGATTGCAGGGAGGGTGGAAGGGGTGGAAGGAATGGAGTGTGTGTGTGTGCTATCTTGTTCGTAGTGTAAACAACCACCAGCAGACTGCGTTAAACTCTTGTAGTGCCATCATTTAATCCTGTTTTACAGTAACTATGAGAAATTACTAGTGCTGAGACTGCACAATTGCATTTAGCAGCTTCTTTTATGCTTCTTATGCATTTTTTTTACATAAAATAGTTCATGCAATGAATAAACTATTTGTATACAAACATACTAACAAAAATACTAACAAGAAGAAAAATAGAGAATGTTGCACAGATACAAGACTGGCAGGTTAACATCTCTTCCTCCCACCTGTGCGCTGTCATTTATGTATATGGGCAAATCAAAGTGCCATTATCATGGATGTTTCTGTATCTGATCTTTTTTGTGTTCGTATTAGAGAAACAAAGAAACTTGTTTGAACTGAGCTAGCTGTGGACCTTCCAGGGGATAATTTCCTGTGTTGTTTCTTTTAAATTAGTATGTGGTTCTCTTGCATCTCTGGAAGATGAGATTCTCTTCTTTATTTATAGACTTTGTGGATAGAGAAGTTGCTTAAACACAAAGGTGCTTAAATTGACTACCATTGTTTTGTAGAAGGGTAAGATGTACTCTGTAGCTTGGACTTCATGTCACCAGAAACCAAATGTTAAAATTTCATGGAAGCTTTTTTTTTTAACATAAACCCATTGTATTGGGACCTTTACCTTCTGGTGTTTTTGTAGAGTGCCTTGGACTTCACAAAGGCATTATGAGGCTTCCATAGGCTGTCATTGCATAAATGATTTAATGTCAGTCTGACCCAATTGCTTACCATCAGTGTGTCCTCTCCAGGGTGACCTTCAGTTTAGTAGCTAATTGCCATCAATATCAATGAGTAGCTGGTGGTTTCTTACTGTTCTGGTGGCACTGTTCTGTCTTGGAAAGCATTTATTTCAAAGCTATTTTACAGTGTCCAGTGTCAAAATCTGTGGGTAAAGGGAAAAATGATTAAGATTTTGAGCAGATTTAATGAGTGAACATCTCCCATATATGCATTCAGAGAATACCAGCTGTGTTTTTAATATATTCATAGGGGTAAATTTGATAGGTGGTGAGGTACAGAGGTGAGAAAAAGGAATGTTCTCCATCAACATTAGACTTCAAGTAGGGATTTGGCATTTTTTTGCATTTTTTGTTAAACAACTTTTGAGAGGGTGTGCAAGGTGCAAGTGATGGCCCTAGGACCTATGTTCTGCTGTCTTTCCTAGAAAAGGAAAATGGTTTTCTTTGGCTGCATCTAAAGATGGTTGTTATTAGCACCTTTGTAAAAGAGGCAAGGACTACATTGCATGGCAAACATGCCTGTTAAAGGTGGAAGAAAAATTTGAAACCTGTGGCTCGATGCTTTTGAGTGGGTGTCCCAGGGTGACTTTGATGTTGTCTGTTTAGCCCACAAGTAAGTTTTGTTCCTTTAAGGCTGGATTTGAGAGTGAAGGGGGGAAGGAGAAGCGGTGGAATGTCTGAGGCGGTTGTTTTTCAAAGCAGAGACAGGAGTTCCATCGCTTTGTCTCCTGGACTGTGTCACTGTGGTGGACAGTGGGACAGAGCTCTCCTTTGCTTTTAGTTAGTTTTTGACTAACAGAAATAGAGTTCCCTGGAAAGTTTTTTCCTTTTTCCTGGAATTATTTGAACCTGCTCTGAACTGAGGACCTGGGGGAAGCACCAGGATCTTGCACCTGTGGCCATCGGGGCCTGGCCTGGGCAGCGGCGTTTTCCAGTGTCGGAGGGATTGAGAACTGAGCCGAGCTACCACCTACAGGAGAGAGACTTTGTGAATTTGTCATCTCCTCAGAGCAGCAAGAGATTTTGCTGTTCGGGATTGTTAATTTTCTGTGCTTTGCCTGTTGAACAAACAGGTTTTTTCCACTTTTCTCTGAGGAAGTTTCTTCCCAAACTGGTTGGGGGAGGGGCACACTTGGGTTTGCTTCCTAGGGGGCTCCTTTGGAGGTTTTCTCCCAAATTTGTCCTAAACCAGGACAGTGGGCAAAACCAAGTCAGTGATTTTTTTTCTTCCAGTTGCCTTTATATCTAAAGGTTAGGCTAGCACGTACATGAAGCTGTAAGCAGTGTGAAACATGCACCTCCTTGCTTTCTCTGAAGATCAATTATTGTCACAGGCTGAACTCTTTTATGTTCTAAACTTAACCCAAACAATAAGCATTGACTGTCTGTCACTGCTGTCTGGCTGCTCCTGCGTCCCTTTTCCCTGTCAGCTCTCTGCCCATGTGGTGTCCATGTGTCTTCCCAGACAATCGCTGCCTCACACACCAGGCAAGCACACACCAGCCATAAGACCTGTTCTCTGGTTACTGGACCTGCTTTTTGCCTGGCTGTTAGCTGAACACTTCCCAGAGTGTTTTCTGTTGAGCAGGAGTGAGCAGCATTCCTTATCTCCCACGTGAAACAACATCAAACTTCATATCCACTTCTACTCCAGCAGTGTACTATTCCTGGCTTTTAAGATATATGGCGGAGAGAACTTAACACTTCAGCAGACATGAGACTGCAGACGCCTTCCTTCTCTGTGCAGGCATTAGCACATGCAGGTATGGCTGCAGAAAATGAGAAGGCGTTGAAAACAACATTGGTTCATTTGTTTTATATTGAGGCTTGCAATGAGAGTGTGAAAGTTTGAAATATTTAGGAAAGTAAATGAGGAAAAGAAGAATCAGGAATACTTTAACAGGATCGTGTTTCAGTGAATTCACAGCAAAAATATGGCACATGAAGATTAGCCAATTTCCAACAGTAAAACTAAAGAACTGTAGTTATATAAGTGCATCTGTAGGATAGAAAGTGAGGACAAAACTGCTTCCTACTTTCACCAAGCTTTCACTGTAGGCTGGAGCTGAGGAGACATTTGGCCTTACTGTCTTATGCTGTCACTTCTGTGATCCCTCTAGCAATGCTGATGTCTTAATTGAAAACCAGATGATTCCTTAAAGTATGTTATAATTACCTAAATGATGAATGCTGCAGTAATCCTAGCTGATAAGGTGATGACTTGTCCTTTCCCAAAGGAGATAGTTTTCAGTTTGTGGACTGCTTTTGGTTGTAGTATTGCAGCTCGGTAGTCCTATTTTAAGCACTTTGTAATATGTGTTATTGCAAGCAATTATCCTGACCTACTTACTGTCTTTCATGTTGGCTACAAGACATTATTGGCCAAATGTAAAACTTCTCACTAGTCTAATCTGCCCTTGTGGTGGATCATTCTCTTGTTCATATGCATCAACCCCCTTAAATTATAAATCACTGAAAATTATACTTCTGCAAATTGCACTGAATAACTACTTTGAAGAAAAAGGGCTTCTTGAATGAGACTTCATGAAATAAACTACTACAAAACTATTGCCTGATACTTCAACTTTCATTTAGTCATATTAGTTTTCTTCTTGTACATCCTGATTGAAGTCTACTTCCCAATATGTTTTCCCACTGACATGTCTTTACATTGGTTCTTACTAACAGGTGGTAAAGTGGAGTCAGTGTGACTTTATCCTGTGCAAATACAATTTATCCCAACAAAAACTATGAAAATTCCAGTTTTTTCCTTGAAAATCTTCATCTCCCATTAATGGCAGCCAAGAGGTACTGCAGCTTCTTTGGTTTTAGTGAAGTTGAAACAATTACAGTAACCTTTTGCATCTGTAATTTGCAAAATTAATTTGTTTTAATGGAGGGTTACATAGGAAAGGATGTAACTGAAATGTAGTCTCTTAAGATTCTGGTTAGGATTGCTTAGGATCCTGGTTTCCCCTTCAAGAGTTTTATCAAGAACTGGAAAGTTTCTTTATTTTTAGAAAAGCGTATTTAACTATGTAAGAATATTTGAGCAAATAGTTTTCTAGAAGAACAGTATACTAGTGTAAGACTTGTAAAGAAGTCTTACTTAGAAACTGAAGTGTCTCCAGTTGATACATTGTTCAAATGAACCAGGAAATCTATTTGTGCTCTCTAGTGCTGTCACACTCTGGAGAAAGAGAAGTGGTCCTTACCAATAACCTGTGTAATAAACATGCCAGTGTGTATAAACATACCTAGCTCTCTGTTGAGGATGACCTCATTTTGTTGATGCTGGTTGTCTCGTGGTACCTGCAAGTCTTGAGCTGCAATTCAGGCACGTGTTGTATTTGCAATAGTCCACCTCTTGAAGTCAGTCAGCTTCATTGTCTTTTATTTCTTGGTTTAGAAGCAAGGTAAATTGTTGCTGTTCTAAGAACCAATATTCTAAACATTTTGTTACTATTTTTTAAAGGACTCCCCCTTAGTTTTTTTTTTTAAATCAGCCCTAATGTTAGAGGGAGGAAAGTTTTGTTGTCTCTTACTTGAGTAAATTCTCATATAGTCAAAAATAGTTATGCTCTATCAATGGTTCTTAACAGTACCAAGCCTTGATCAGAAAGTACACATGCAGTTGTGTGATATATCCCAAATGTTAGCTCAGAATTTTAAATTCACTTCTAAAAGAGTGGTAGGACATGTCAGATAATTGCTGCCTAGAGGGCATGGTATTTTTAGAGCAGCTTAGGGGCAGATATGTGCGAAAGATTTGCTTGCTTCTGTTGATTTATTTTGTGCCTTTTGTGAATGTTGACTATGAGGACAGGTTCAGGTTCAACTTTGTCAGGTCTAGCAAAATGGAAGATTTTTATGGGTAAAGCCATGTCTTGTTAGTCAGCAGTCCCTAATGTCTGTGTTGTCATGATTCTACCACTGATTGTATAGAAGACATAAAACCAAGTGTCTCCCATCCCCTCGCCCCCACCAAATCCTCCAAAAGTTGTTGCCAATAATGCTAGTTTCCTTGGTCAAACACTTGCACGTAAACTCACTTACTACTGTCTTGCAGCGGTTGAAAATTCTTAAGTGTCTATGGTGCTGTAGGCTTAATATACTGTGTTAAAGAAAATAAATTACACTGAAAATACGAAAAAAAAAAGCAGAAAGCAGTAAAGCAGCATATTTTCACCAGGGAGGAAATAATTCCATGGAATTTCCCAAAAGAAGGTCCTTAATTTCTTTGGAATAATAACTTTGTATTTCAAGCTTCTACTAACTTGACTTGGAATGTTAGTCATGTTACTGAGGACAAAACTGAATGAGTAAACTTCTTAAAAAATCAGAGGTACTAGTAGTTGCTGTGGCCTGAGTTCACGTTCCAGGGGATTAAATGTATTCTTAATGCTTAATTTACTCCAACAGCTGACTTAACCATGGAAAAATGTATAGGTGCCAGGGAGACACAAGTTGAATACGCTACTAGCCTCTGAGAATTTCATTGTGGTACAGATGGTACATATTAGGGGCTCTTGTGGGAAAACTGTATTTTATAGAACTTGAGGGGAAAAAACAGTGTGATTCACAAGATGCTCAGAATACAAATGCTTTGTTGAAGGAATTTTTACTGTAAGCAAATCGCAGACAGGCAGGCAGTCAAATTCAGTGGGAACACAAGAACTGAAACTGAGGTTATACTATAAACAATGCGTAAGTAAATCTTGACCAGCATGGCTGGCAACAAGAAACATGTAAGCTGTACTGCTTTCCTTAAGGAACCAAGACTTCTTTTCCTCATTTTTCAATATCTCTCAGAAAGCAACGAGAGTCTTGAGGACGTTAACCTTTTCTGTGACTTGTGAAAACTACTACCTTGTGCAAAGGCAGACAGACCCAAATTACTACCACCAATGTAGGACAGGCAGCAAACACAGAGGTTGATACTGGCCTTTTCCACTGTCTCTCTTCCTGACCCATCAGCCTAGATATGCATCAACACTTGTGAAGTCCTCAGAAATGTGGGAGATTTATCCTTTCCCCAGAAACTAAAAAACAGCCTGCATAGAAGCTTTGGGAACAGGTGAAGATGCCTAAGGCACACAGGCCACACGCCATACAAAATCTGGGTGAAGCAAGGGCTGTTCTGATAACTACTTTTCTGTCTTAGTCAAACCTTCTATCTTCTTGTGAGGCATTTAAGCTTTAATGGTATGCATTCTTGTGTTTTTTTTCTGTGGTCCCCATTTTGTAACCACTATCTTACAAGGTGACGAAGGAAACAATATTATAGGTCTGTTACCTTGTGTGAAACTCTCAAGACTAAGACTGTAACTTTTCTGTTTTTCTGTGACTTCTGAAAAATCTTACTGCTCTCTTCTAATGTTATATTTCTCAACATGGGCCCTCGAAGATCTAGGATGAACAGATTGCTTTCCCTCTAGTCATTTTACTGACCCCCTCTGAGGCAGAAGAGTAAATGTTGAATCCCATTATTCTGAATTTCTGCTCTTTGGATGATGAGAATGAATGGGAAACAAAAACTCATGCACAGTTTGTCCATCTGCCTTTCTGATGAAGCCTGGTAATGTTTACTAGGAGTAGGAGAATAAGTGAACTCTTTTTATAGAGAATGTCAGCTTGAACACATTGCATATTCAAAATATGTTCAATATTAACAATGTTTAGAGGGAAGTGAACAAAACTAGAACTTCAAAAGGTAGTAATGATCACAAAGAGAATTGCTGGTAGGTCTATATCCACACATTTCTTCCAAGTCAATAACTAATGAGAAGCATTATTTTCAAGGTTAATTTGGTAACTGATTCCCAGTCATAATCCTTATCTGAAATATTTTCCCAATTGTTTGATGAGTGTCAAACAATAACCAGCTGCACCATTTTTAAAAAAATCGTATTCTCATTTAAAAGTGTGGTGAAAAAGATCCTTCTTTGTGCCTCCTGGAAGCAGACAACAGGAAATAAATGAACTGTCCTAATTCAGAGCGTTAAAGTAAAAAAATCTAGAAGTTTGTTTAGAAATACATAGTAAGCAACTCCTGTCTCCTTTACTTGCTAAGAGAAATTGTTTCCAGAGAAAGAAGTGTGATATTAGAGAAGCTCTTACACTATGCTTCTTAAGAACACTGTTCTAAGAAAGCTGTTTTTAGTCACTACCTTTGTACTGGGACAGACAATCAGCATGAAGCTATTCCATGCCCCTTAAATATAAGCAGAGGGACCAAAAGTGTTGAAAACACTATGTATTTGTAAGACAGGTATTTCAGGCATTTTGGGGGAATTCTGGAATAAGACACAAGGCACAAACCGAAAGATTTTTTTAAATCTCCAATTGAGGATCTTCATGTACAGTAATTTCATGATTACAAGCCACACTGAGTATAAACTACACTTCCGGAGTGTCAGCAATGTTTCGTTTTTCCTCCATAAATAAGCCGCACCGTATTATTAGCTGCACTTTCCTTTGCAGCGAGGATCCGTGTGCAACTTTCACAAAGTTGCCAGTTAGTAACAGAATCCTGGGCTCGTGAGGTTTACTGGCTTGGCCCTGCTTGGGGCGGCCGCCAGGGAGCAGCCCCAACCCCGCTCGCCGCTGCTGCCGGGAGGCAGGGGAGCGACGTGCTGGGCTGCTGCCACTGGGAGGAGGGAGAAGGGTGTCCCGGCTGGTGCTGCCGGGAAGAGAGAGAGAGGCATCCCTGACTGCTGCTGCTGGCAGGAGGGAGAGGGGCGTGCCTGGCCGGTGCTGCCACCGCGCCCCCCGCTGCCTGGGGCTGCTGCTGGCTTGGACTTCGGTGTTGGGAAATTTCCAAAATTTGTTCATATATAAGCCGCTCCTGAATGTAAGCCGCACTTCCCGTTTGGGAGCAAAATTTTAGTCAAAATGGTGCGGCTTATAATCATGAAATTACTGTAGTTTTGGTCTCCTTGGAGGAGTTGGATGGATTGACTTGCAGTTTGGTCATCCTTTGCCTACACAACTATGTATACTTTCAAAGGCTAAAATATATGGGCAGCTGCCAAATATTAGGTGTTGAATTATGGTTATCTGAACACCTAGGACAGTCTTAGCTGCATTTTTTTTGCATTCTTCAGGCTGGAAACAGCAGTAGCAGGTACAGTAATTTCACGATTACGAGCTGCACCATTTTGACTAAAATTTTGTTCCCCAACCGGAAGTGCGGCTTACATTCTGGAGCGGCTTATATATGAACAAATTTTGGAAATTTCCCAACCCCGAAGTCCAAACCAGCAGCAACCCCGAGCCAAGGTGGAGCCCGCCCAGCCCCAGGGGATGCAGTGGCGGCACCGGCTGGGCACGCCCCTCTCCCTGTTCCCCGTGGCACCAGCCGCAGTGCGCCGCTCCCCTGCCTCCCGGCAGCAGCGGCGAGCGGGGCTGGGGCTGCTCCCTGGCAGCCGCCCCGAGCAGGGCCAAGCCAGTAAACGCCGTGATCCTGCGATTTTGTTACTATTTGGCAACTCTGTGAAAGTTGCACGCGGATCCTCGCTGCGAAGGAAAGGGTGGCTAACAATCTGGTGTGGCTTATTTATGGAGGAAAAACGAAACATTGCTGACACCCCAGAAGTGCAGCTTATAATCGGTGCAGCTTGTAATCGTGAAATTACTGTACATGGATTCTTCTACCTACTCTCCTGGGAGAACTGTTGTTTGGGGGATGACAAAAGAGAAGAGCAGAAATAAACCAAAGAAAGTGCTCAGTGCAAGTAACACCAGTGTTTTTTTTGTTTTTAGTTCCATGGAACTTACTCAATTAATTAGTGGCATTGAAGCCGTACTCCAAAGTCTCTGCCAAATGCTTAGGTCACTTACAGATGAACCTTGGGGGTTTCCTGGCAAATTCTGTACTGCAAAAGCAGTCAGTAAAGGTACAAAGCTGAAAATTGTATATTTCAATAGTTAAAGTATTTATATTAAACTAGCAATGGAGATTAATCACTTTAACTTAGGAAACATATTTCTTGTAGAAAATATGTATGCTTGAGCTTAAACACTTTCACAAGCTGTAGCTTGCAGGTACAGGAAATTTGGTGGGTGTTGGCCTCCAGCATGCTATCTGAGGCTAGGTAACAAGGATCTGCTTATGGTAGCCCCACTTAAGACACTGAGAAAATGTATTTTTGTCCCAGCCAGAGCCAGTAGTGAAGTGCTGTACACCTCTTGTCTAGAGGCTTTAGACTTATCCTGTGAAGGAGAGCACTTGCTTACTGCTTTTATATGTTTAAATCTATGAGTCCATTCTGGTGTGTCGTTAAATCTGAAGTACAATGTGTTTAGTGCCACAGACCACTACTTTTGTGGGACTGTTGCTGTGAAGCATCTTTTTTTTTTTTTAAATGGGGCTGAAATTAGATGGTGAAGCTGGTAACATGTCAGTTTCAGAAAGTGACATAATTCCACTGGCACTTTCTTTACCATATTGTTGCACTTTCCTGTATTTTTCTATAGCTACTGTACGTATTTGTATGAGCTTTACTGTGTCTCTTAAAGTAATTACAGGTTTGAAACACTCAGGTGCTGTGTGTTCATGTACAAATATGACAGCCAACAGAGATTAAGTGGATTAGGTGGTTTAAAGGATGGGCAATTCCAAGGAAATATCTACCAGCACTGTAAAGTGTCTACTGTTAAGTGTCCTCTTTAGGTATCTAATGTCTTCTGAAGTCACAGTAATTTGTCCATATTATTGGGAAGTGTTGTGAGAATCTTTTGATGAGTGTTCAGACCAAAAATTGAGGTAAATGATTCTCTTCTGTTTGTGAAAGGGCATGCATGTCTGGGGCTGTCTTAGGTGTCTTAAATACAGTAATTTCACAACTATAAGGCACACCCTTTTGACTAAAATTTTTCCTCGAACCCGGAAGTGCGCCTTATAGTTCGATGTGCCTTATATAATGGACAAAGTTGCAAAATTTGCCAACCTGGAAGTGTGAGTCCCCAACAGTCCTGAGCTGAGCAGAGCCCGCCTGGCGGCGGCATCGGGCCAGCACCGGGCCGGGGCAACCCCGGCGGCATGGGGGAAAAGCCCAGGGGGGCGCAGGGCTCCTGGCGCGGCACAGGGCACCCAGAGCGCCAGGGCAGCGCGGGGAGGGAGGGAGCAGGCTGCCGCAGAAACCACGAGCTGCAGGCGCTCGGGGCCACTGCGGGTCCCAGGTGCTCTGACCCTCCGCAAGCTGCCGCGAACTGCAGCCCCCCTGAGCCACTGCAGGCCCGGTGCCGCGGGAGCCCCGTGCCGCGAGGGCAAGGCGGCACCGCGGAGCCACGAGAGGGAAGAACGTGGCGGTACCACAGAGCCGCGAGGGGGAACAACATGGCAGCTGGAGCAGCGCTGGCAGAGAGGTGGGGGGCAGGAGCAGCGTGGGCAGGGATGCGGGGGGTGGCCCGGGCAGCCCCAGGCACTGGCAGCAGCGCGGGCAGGGAGGCGTTACTACTTCGTTACTTTGTTGCTTGTGGCACAGATCCTCATTGCAAAAAAAAAAAAAAAGTGCGCCTTATAGTCCAGTGTGCCTTATATGATCTACAAAGTTGCGAAATTTGCCGGCTCCCGGGGGGTGCGCCTTATAGTCCGGTGCGCCTTATGGTCGTGAAATTACTGTGGTTAGGTTTTGTATTTATGTTGAGGTTATGTCAGTGGCACTTGTACACACATGAGTGTGCACCCTATTTATATTATTTGAGTAAAGTGGGTCAGATTTAGTTTAGTTTTTCTCAGTGGTGTTGCCATTTATGCTTTTTAATACTTCCTTTGAGGTTTCTCAGCTTTTCCTGATTTTGTGCTCTAATCTTTTAAAGGATGAGGGTAAGTTAACATCTCATGAGTATTACAGCAATTCTGTTACCCAGAATAATTGTTAGACTGTAAAAGAACAGATTCATATTTAACTGAAATAACCAGTCATCCAGTTTACTGAGGTAACCTATTTATGCACATAAAGAAGACTATGTGTTAACTGACTGTTACTTAAAATTGAATCATAGTTTAAATGCAGTCTTTTAAAATTATTATGCTTCTTTCTACGTTGGTTACCATTTGCTATTGTCCTGTTAAATGAAGGACATTACATTAAATCAGCTGATTGTCCTCATTATACTCACCTGCAGCATAATGTAATTCTCTTATCAAGGGTTTTTTCTCAGTAGGGTACCTGTTTTATATTCAGTCACTAATAAATGTTTGTAAATAGCACTCATACTGAAAAATGCCTCATTAAGATGGATGAAAGTCAAAACAATCTCCCTGTTCAATAAATAAAATGAAGATTGCTAGTGTGAGAGTTCTGTATTTGTTCTGTTTCACAAAGATTTTTTTTCCTGCAGTACATTATGTCTATGTGCTACTTCTCCAGTACACCCTAATATTTTTATTGGTTCTGAAGTCTTCCAATAGGAGCTGGTTATACTATTTTGACCCTGCATTCAACTTTTAGCCTTGTTTTAAGATGGGCTTTGCTGTGCTTTTTTTATTACTGGGCAGTTTTCTCCTGTTGTGTTCCACTATTTGTAGAGTGGCCATCCCTACTATTGCTCACTCTTGTCTTGGGTGTCTTAAATGCTTCAGCTTGCTCTGTCTGTGGGAAAGCTTAAGAAAGTCTGTTTGTGATTGCTTGTGTAGGAAAAATTCAGAATGGCTCAACATAAATTTCAGTCTGTCTGTCTTTTGCTCTTAACTAAAGCAAAATGCAAAGAAAAAAGATTGTTGATTTGTCGTTTCCCCAAAATCTACCCTCAAGCAGATGGTGGTTTGGTCCTTTGTACTGTCCTCAGAGGCATGTAAACAGTTGAGGAAAATGGAGAATGTTCCATTGCTACTACTGTTTGGACCATTATACAGCTTAATTGTTTTTTGTCATACTGTCTTTTGTGTACATAAATAAATATTCTTCATAAAGTAACTTCAGAACTTTTTGGAAGATAGTGGTGAAATATTCTAAAAATAGTTAATTTGCTGTGTATGAAGCTTTGATTGCTTCTGTTAACTTAGTCTACTTCTACTTATTAGTAAGGTTTGGCTTAGAGGACTCTTAAATAAATAATATTTAGTTAATAATTATTAAATAGCAGAGATCTATATGTCTTTCATCTCAAGACCTACAGAAAGCCTGTTTAGGGATTTCTACAGGTAACAACTGTGTGACTGATCTATTCCATCTCCTTCAGCATTTCCTGTAATCTCAGTCTGTCTAAAATGGCATGGCAAACAGTTATGGAAGCATTCTTAGTGTCTGAAGCACATGGCAGAAGTTCTGCTGCTGACAGCAGTCAGTTCCTGAAGATAGATGTGAAAGTTGTGTGCTAAGAGCAAAAACCCTCTTGCTCTACTCCACCTCAAGGTTGTCCTCACCTTTCAAATGTTACTGCTGGCATGTTGCTAGCTTTGCTTTGGGATTTTGTGCTGAAGTGCACCAGAGAGTCTTCAGCCTCAATTTTGTTATTGTTTTCTTTGTAGTATGTTGCATTCTGCATGTGGAAGGTTCTTCAGTGCTCACTCAGCTTAAGGCTGTGAATGGGCATTTTTCTGATGCTGTGAGCTTCTTACTTAAGGAAAAGGATTTTTTTCTGTGTTCAATTTCTCAGATAACAGACTATTCAGAATTAGCCCTTACTATGACTGGTGGCAGGAAAGCAAATGGGGAACACAAGTACATCTAGGTGGTGTGGAGCAAGGAGGTGATCCTGAGTGTTAGGTTCAGGCTGAGTGGGGGTTGCTGATTGCTGTTGCTACAGGGGAGATGAGTGATGGCAGAGGTTCAGCCTCACTTTTATAAGCTCTGCTTTAGCAGACAAGTATTAGGGTATATGTGGGTTTATAGAAGCTACTGAGTGCTCCTTTAAATGGATGGGTGGGGGAGAGCAGCACCTGCATAGAGGAACCCTTTCTAGTGCCTGCACACCCAAACCCAGAGCTTAAAGCTTGAGATACTTGTCTAGCTACTACACCAAGTGAGATTTTTCTGCTACTCTCTTCCTCTTCCATTTGCTTTGAAAAAGGACATGTGCCTTTTATCCACGAGTTCTACTTTCTTTGCCATTTAGGTGGTTTCTAAGGTCTGCCATCCTTTGAAATCTCCAAAAGTGTTCAAAGGCTTCTGTGTTATCTACCTGCAGGGGAAAGCATGGTAAATGGCAGCAGAATATCATGTCACAAGAGGAAAAAAAAAGGGAAGGATGGTGTTTTAGGAGGCAATTTTTCTGTTATATTGTCTCAGTTTGGAGTTCTAGTTTGAAAGGCAGTTTTAAAGTCGAAGACACAGATGCTCCAAAAATGTGACAGTCAAACTTGTGGCTGATGTCTGTTGACTTTTTTGTGCTTCCCTTATTGAAATTAAATTACAGTAATTTCACAATTATAAGCCGCACCTGATTATAAGCTGCAGTTTCGTTCGCAGTGAGGATGCTTGCACAACTTTCACGAAGTTGCCAATTAGTAACAGGATCACGGAGTTTACTGGCTCGGCTCATGGCCGTGCGGGCTCGGATTGGCCCCGCCTTTCCCCCACCGGGGCTGGGCGAGCTCAGATCGGCCCTGCCACCCCCCCGCTGGGGCCAGGCGGGCTCCGGCTCAGCTCAGAGCCGTGTGGGCTCACACTTCTGGGTTGGCAAATTTCTGAACCTCATCAATATGTTGGCTACTCCTGATTATAAGCCGCACTTCTGGGTTCAGACCAAAATTTTAGTCAAAATGGTGTGGTTTATAATTGTGAAATTACTGTACTAAGAACATCCTGAATTTAAAAACTAACATCACCTGTCTTTGCTCTATCATGATATTTTAAAAATACTTGGCTGGTGGAAAGACTTAATCTTCAGAAAACATACAGAAAAATGAATGAGAATGCCTGCTTAAGTGTTTTGCTCTCATTAGAGAAACAGATACATAACCTGTCTTTTAGTTTCTTAGCTGCACAATAAATTGTATACACCCTGTGCTTAGGAGTTTTCTCAAATCTGTGAAGATCTGCCTGGGAACAAAATCTAAGATATATGTATTCATACAATTTCCTAGGGCAACTGCTGCTGAAAAAACCTAGAGAACCACATGTCTTAGGTTACAATGTAAAATGTAACCAAAAGTGTATTTTTTATCACCATTTCCGTGTGCTGTTGAGACCTGGTGGAGCAGTATTGTCTCTTCCATGACTCATCCCTGATAGCTCCCTCCAGGGGATATCTTCTGTTAATGGACCATCAAGCCCCACTGCATGACTGATAAAATTACATCATCCCACTGTGAAATACTCCATGCAGGCAGAGGAAACAGGCATTCCTATCTGGATATAATCTGAAGTTTGGAACACTACAAGCAACCTAATTCCCTGGATTCATAGAGGACAGGTGCTCCATAATCATCACTGGACCTTCAGAGGAAAACCAGATCCTTCTGCAACATCCCTACTTCAACAGAACCACATCTACCACTTCAACAGGATTGCAGCCACCATTTAATTGCGCTGCTGCCACCACCTTGACCAAAAGGCTGTCAGGTTGTATCCTGTCTCTATCAGGTTAAGCCAGTGTTTTTTGCATTTATTTTACCTTTTCCCATTAAACTGTAGTTGTGACTTGGTATCTCTCACTAGTTTGCGTTCAAACTTTACAACTTATGCCTTGGAGTGGTACCTAAAACAGAGGCTAGACAAGATTAAGAACAAGAAGGTGGGTATTTATTAAAGGCTTTCAGAAGCCTCTGAGAGGGGTTATACCCAAGATGGAAGATGGTCACAAGTTTTACATACAGTTATAAGTTTACATATCAGGGTTATAAATTTACATATCAGGGTGCATCCTCCAGTTACAGCTTCAGGTAATGAAGTAATATACCTGCAGTTTGCTGGGGGTAAAACAAATAACAAACAAATACCTAAACAAAAAAATCCAACAAAAGAAACCATCAAATGAAAAATAAGAAAGGCAAGGAACCTCCAGATTTAATACACCAGATTTTAAAAAGCCTTCCTGTGCAATTAACTATTGCAAATAAATCCATCTACTACGGGAAATAATGCTTTGGAGAAATTGTCTCCAAGCAGAAAAATGTGCTTTTATGTAAAAAAACTGAGAGCGTGATTCCTTTGAAAGAATATGATATAGTATAAAATGATGATTTTGATTTTGACTAATTTAATGTCTAGACAATATCTACTCTAATTCCTGATAGAATTATAAATTAATGTTAAGTAAAGGATATGTTTTAGATTGAAACTGTCACGCATACATCATCTTGCAGGTTTGAATTGCCTTTCTTCACCCAAAGTGAATCATTACGTTCCCCTTATCAAAACTGAGAAAAGTATTTTTTGTTCATCTGCAGTCTTTTTTAAAGTCATGACCACCAATGAAACTATGGTAGTTTAGGATTACTTGTTTCCTCTATGTCTGGCTGGTGGTATGCTCTCTAATTTTTGTCCAAGATGTTTACACTGAATTGTTTCTACTCTCTGTTTTCCAAGCTGTTATTTAATCAATACAATACATGGGGAAAATATGTGCCAGAGTGTGATGGTTTGAAATCAAAACCAGTAAGAGACTCCAAGTGAAAAATACAATTTAATAGGAAAAAAAAAAAGAGAAAAATAAAGTACATGCAGTAATATGAAAGAAAGCCACTGATAGAGTCAGAATACAACTTGACACCCTGCTAGTTACGGTGGTGGTAGCAGTCCAGATGAAGTGGTCTTGTTAAAGCAGTGATCCTGTAGAAAGGTCTGATAGCTCTTGTCCTCTGGAAACCAGTGGGTAAGGGGAGCCTTGGTGTTCCAAATCTCAGTTTTTATCTAGGTGGGAAATGTTTGGTTCCTCCCGCTGGGTGGAGCATCTCCCAATGGGATGATGTGATTTTATCAGTCACACAGTGGGACTCAATGGCCCAGTAACAAAAGATGTCTTCCTGGAGAAAGGATGAAAGTGGAAAAGATAAAGAACACTGCCCCACCTGGTTTTTAACAGATGACCCATTAGCAGAGGATATCTTCCACAGAGATAAGAATCACTGCCCACCTGGTTTCAGCAGATGGTGATAGAACATATACTTTTGAGCGCATCTTTCCATTGTAACCTAGGACACAGGCATACCAAGGCAGGATAAATACCTTGCAAAGAGCAACACATTTAGTGTTTCCATTGAAATATTCTTCACAAACCCAAAAGTTAGAGTTGCCAGGGATTTTAGAAGAATTTTTAGTGTGATAATGGTGTCTGAACAAAGATTGGGATATTTGGTAGAATAAATTAATGTTGGCGGTTTGCCTATATAAATGTTACTAGGAAGTACAGCAATTTCACGACTATAAGGTGCACCCTTCTGACTAAAATTTTTCCCCGAACCCGGAAGTGCGCCTTATAGTCTGGTGTACCTTATCTGATATAAAAAATTCGGAAATTTGCGAACCCGGAAGTGCGACCTGAACCGGGACCCGCGGGAGCTGCGACCGTGTGGGGAAAATCAGGAACCATGGGACCCGCGGCCGCCGGGCGGGGGAAACTGGGAACTGACACGGTCTCCGGCTGGGGAGAAGCAGGGAGAAGTGGCGCGACCGTGGGGAAGCGCCAAGAAGCGCCGCGGGAAAGTGCCGAGAAGCGGCAAGAAAACGCCGCAGCAAAGCACCAAAAAGCAGCAAAGAGGCGCTGCAGGAAAGCGGTGAAAAAGCGCCGTGGAAAAGTGGTGAAAAAGCGCCGTGGGAAAGTGGCGAAAAAGCAACGTGGAAAAGTGGTGAAAAAGCACTGCAGAAAAGCGGTGAAAAAGCGGCAAAAAAGTGCCGTGAGAAAGCGCAGGAAAGCGGCGAAAAAGTGGGGAAAAAACACTGTGGAAAAGTGCCAAAAAGCAGCGCGAAAGCACCGCAAAAAAGCGGTGAAAAACACCGCGGGAAAGCGCCGAAAAGCAGCTAAAAAGTGCTGCAGAAAAGCAGCAAAAAGCCGCGAAAAAACGCCCCAGGACAGCGCTGAGAAGCGCTGCCACCACCGGCCGGGGGGAAGCCGGGACGCAGCACGGTCACGCGGTGGGAGCCAGGAACTGTGAGCCGTGCCAACCAGCGCTGCGGGCGGGCGGGAGTGCTGGGGCCCGCTGCATGGGGCAGGCGCCTGGGGCTGTGTTTTAAAGGCTACACCGATCTTTGAAAAATGTTTGCAAATTGAACACTTGCCAGTAATTTGTTACTTTGTTGCTTGCCACGTGGCTCCTCGCTGCAAAAAAATAATGTGCCTTATAGTCCAGTGCACCTTATATGATCTACAAAGTTGTGAATGTTGCCGACTCCCAGGGGGTGCGCCTTATAGTCTGGTGCGCCTTATGGTCGTGAAATTACTGTACTCACTTGTTTCCCCCCCAAGATCTGTGTAACTAAGTTACAGTCCCCAAAAGTGTTTCTTCAGAATTATAATCAAAATTATTTCCTTTTTACTGAATGCTTGCAACTCAACAGTGAAATTGGAAAGATGTCACTGACTGGAAAATTGGAAACAACGTTGTGTTGCTTCTCTTGGAAACAAGTAGAGCTAAGGATTACAGAGGAAATTGTTTATTCTATAGCATATAAATGAGTAAAACCTTGCTAATGTTTCCATCAATAACTTTCCAAATAGTTCTGGGGTATTTTTTAAAAGAAAGAAGACCAATTTGCAAGTGCAATTTTGTCCACTTTTTTTCTGATATTTTCAAAAGAGGAGACTTGAAATACTGCATGATAAGTGGCTTTTATGCATAAGAAAATACTTAGCTTTCTTAGGTAAAACTATGATCTATTAAAAGTCTATTTGGACAGCTTGGTCACTATTCAGCCCTGGTGTGGCACATCTGGGATGCTGTGTCCAATTCTGGGCTCCACAGGACAAGAGAGATGCAGAACTGCTGGAGAGAGTCCAGAGAGGCTGTGTAGTTCCTTTAGTGGTGGTACTCAAGACCTGTCTTGACACAAACCTGTGCCACGTATTCTAGGATGTCCCTGCTTGAGCAGTGAAGTTCGACTAGATGTTCTGTTGTGGTCCCTTCCAGCCTTACTTATTCTGCAATGAATCAAGTAAAATATCCATGAAGGATGAAGATGTGATGGAAAAAAAAAAAAATGAGTCTTTCCTTTCTTATAAAATTTCTTTAACCCCAAAATTTTGACACAGTTCTGGTATCACTGGTATACAGATGGATTTTTTTGTCTCTGAAATGCTTATTTCCAGTTTGATCCTTGCATAGAATAATGAAGTTGAAATAGAGAGTAAGATTTATTGTGTTAAGTATCTGTCTGGATGTTAAGAAAAAATATTCTCTATGCAAAATCTTTAATGGGAAGAAGAGGCATATAATTAATAACCAAGAAAGAAATTACTTCAAGTCCTGCAATTGTGGGACCTGTTTTTCTAAGTGAAGAAGAAAATCCCAAGGGCTGTACCTGCTATATAAATATGAGAACATACTAGTGCACAATTACTGGAAAATTTTATTACTCTTAAAATAGTAAGGGTATCTACAGGGCAAATTGACATTTGTTGCCTGAGTTTTTAATGTCATACCTAATGTGTTTTCCATCAAAGATAATCTTTTGTTATGTTATTATCCAGGCAGCCTTAGATGCAGTTCAGTTGTTCAAGGGCCTTTCTTTTGCTTTAGTGTCATGCTTGTCTAAAAACGACTTCTAGACCAGGTGCTTTCTGGAAGTGCTGTACTCCATTGATACCTGAGAAATATGTGTATTTTTAAACATTAATTTTTGAGAAATTGCAAAAAAACTGTATTGAAAAAATGCAATTGTCTTGGAAAAAGATCTAGAAACAAAGCTTGAAATGTAGGAATAACTTCAGTTTAAAAGTACTTGTTTTTATTCTTGTCCATCTCTTTTGCATTCCTGTTTTGTTCAGAGGAAATATGAGGGAGCAGACAGAAGGGATGGCAGGCATAAACTATACATGATCCTACACATTTTTCCAGTAACTTCTGAATGTATAAGGAAGGACTTTTGCTTGTGTGTGCAGTGCGGAATACAGCTGACAAAATTTCTGTGTCCTTTAGTCAAGAAGAGGGGCTTCTGCTCCATCTGTGATGTGTGCTGAACTTTGAAACTTCACAGCTGCCTGAGGATCTTTCTGTATCAGGAAAATGGTCCTTCTGCTGAACTCCTGGAGGGGTAATAATGTGGTTTATCCCCGGCTGGCATCTAAGCACCACCTAACAGCTTACTGATTTCGCTGCAATGGGATGAGGGAGACAGTTGGAAGGATGAAAATGAGAAACTTGTGGGTTGAGTTTAAGGTAGTTTGATAGGTAAAGCAAAAGTTTTGCAAGCGAAGTGAAACAAGGAATTAATTCACTAATTCCTTTGTGGGCGGGCAAATGTTCAGCCATCGTCAGGAAAGCAGAGTTCCATCACACATAACAGCAACTTGCCAATGAGTGATTTTGATTGCATAAAAAAATAACTTTCAAAGGTTGTAGCAAAAGCAGGTTTAATGTACATTTTTGACTAACAAAATTCAATGGCAAGGTTCACCCCTATTACTTATCATGTGGATGAAATAAACAAAGCAAAGTCAGATTTGAATCAGCTCAGAATGATTCACACAGAGATGGAAAAGAATAAGCATATAAAACGGTGAGACCCTCTCTCTGAGTCACAAGGTTCAGAGATGACCACCTTTCTTTCTAAATTCCTGATGGACCCTAGATGTGGTTGAGTCCAAACTCAGCCACAGACTCAGAGACTTCCTTGCCCTCCTGTCTTGTCTATTAGATTGTTCTCAGTTGATGAATAAGTTGTTTAGTGGTTGAGGAGGACAGAGTGTGTACAGAAAGTGTCACTCCAAAATTTAGTTAGGGTTTGCTTTATTTAAAGGGTTTTAAACTGTATCTTGCTATCCTGTCCAGTTGGTAGAAGTGGTGGGGATCTGATCCCTCTGTATATGAGGGAGGCAATGTAATATATCTTTAAATGCAGTGCTGAGAGCCCAATCTTAGAATTTTTAGTGCCTTCTGTGCTTTCTCTTGGGGTTTTATCTTTCTCATGTAGTATGTGTCAGCATAAAGCAAATGAACACTCCTTAGTCTTAGTCTAGGACATACCATTTAAACTGTGCTCATCTTAGTAATTTTTACTAGTTTCTCTTTGAACCTGCCTAGATTTTTTTTTTTGTTTATTTAATATTAATGTGTGCCTGAAGTTAGAAAATAGCTGAGCCATTTTTTTCCGGGCTATTTTCATATTTGTTTTAAAGAATCCAAGTATTGGACCTTTCCAACTGGTAAGGTGTTCTGCAGAAAAACTGAGTAGAAGAGCTTTTTAAAAATCACAGCTGAATATTTAAAGCTGAGTTATTGCTGCAGGAGGGATTTGGTATGACAATCTGCCTGCCTCTGAAAATAGATACCACCCCTTTGTTTTGAGACTTCTTTTAAGGAATGTGGTGTCTAATACATGGAAAAGTTGGTCAGAGTGTGATAACAAATGCAAATAATGGGCAAATATCTATAAATACTAATACAAAAACCATTGTGGTTAAACCAGTTCTCTTTAAGAAGGCATCACTTCTTACAGGTACCCACCTGGAATATCTTACAGGGTACATAAAATGTGTGAATTCTTGCAGACATTATTCTGCATCATCTTTATACTGTGTTGAAATCTGCTTAAAGTAAACTTCTGCCTTTGCTTGTTCATTCTATGACTGTATTTTTAGTAAAAAAACCCCAAACTATTCATAATTAAGTGTTCAACAGTGTTAAAATGGCAAATGAATCTCATGTTAAAGCTTTTAAGAAAAATAGCTTCAATTAGAATTTTGTTATTATGTCCAAAGGCTTCAATGTAGTCACTGTTAAAATGTGGCATTGTGGCTTGATTGCATCTGTTCCTTAAGTGTCAGTTAATGTCTGATGCAACTCATGGGAATGCCTTTGTGAAAGAGAAAATAGTGCTTCACTTGTGAAATAAAGAAATAAAACATTTGAGATAAATGATTTAAGCAATTTATGTGAGCTGTAGAGCAGCTCCTCTGATAGAGCAGGGGACAGATAATCAGCAATGCTTGTTCTGACTTTCTCTGATCTTGGGTGACTCATTCTGCAGGCATTTTCAGAAGACTTTGGTTGTACAATGCACTGGATGAGAACTGAGCGCTCTAATTTCTTTCTTACATGTAGAATGAGTGTCACAGATTCATGGAATATCCTCATTTGGGAAGGTCCCTTTCTGCAGCAGTCCTCTCCAGTGTCTCGTTTCCCCGTCTCTCCACATACCCAGGGTTGCCCCATTCCAGGTGCAGAATTTGGCACTTGTCTTTGTTGAAATTCATACAACTGGTGATTGCCCAGCCCTCTGATTTGTCAAGGTCTCTCTTAATAGTATAGTTAGGCAATATAATCTAAACAGATATTGAATCATTATGGAGAAGAAATCCTTATTAATGAAATCATGTTGTAGTAGTAGTAATGATATTGGTGTTGTTACTGATGCCCATTAATACCTTGCAGTTGCTTGCTGGAAGGCAGGTTTTGTTTGAGGAGCATTTCAATAACTTACCATCATCTATGAATTACTGGAACCTGTTTGTATAGGAAGGCAACTCAAAGTGAATGCATCAACATAACCAGGATGTTTCTGACTAATTCCTGCTAATTGTTTGTAATATAGCTAGTATTGCAGCTGAGTGCCTGAATAGTGGTCTGTCATGGGAGATAAAGTGACAGTATACTGTAGGTGAGCACCTGAAATGTGCACAGTACTAGAACCTGTGCAGTTGTACCTGTGTGCACATGTGTATGATTCTTCAGCATTAAGGAAAACTATAATTTCTCCTTCTTGTCCCAGGACCTGAGCCTTCTTGCTCTAGCTTTTACGGCTTCCCCTATTCTCTTTATCTTTTTACAACTTGACTAGTCATTTGGTTTCATCTGTGTTCAAGCTACTATGCAGCATTTGGAAAGAGCTTTAGCTGTAGTTAGAGTATTGTTTGGTCTAATTTCCATTCTGTGGTCTTAAACATACCAAGTGTTACTAGTTGTTACAGCAATGCTGACCCCACAGTACAAAGAAACATGGGACAGACTTCAGCTGTATGATTGCATTGCATGAGCTCCTATTTTTATTTCAAAATTGCATCTAAAATTGTTGCAGTTGATCTATCTATTTAGCAAATGTATTTGCAAATACATTAAGACTAAAATTTTCATTTATGGGAGAAGAAAAATTATTATTCTGAAAAACATACAATAACAGGTCAGTACCATGAATTCACAGAATATTCTAAGTTGGAAGGGACCCACAAGGATCATCAAATCCTGAATTCAAGTGACCTGTACAGTTGTTGAATGCACAATGTTGGTGTTATTCTCACTGTGCTCTCATCAACTGAACTAAATTCCTTATTTTGCCTTGCACAGGTGACAAAACCCTCACATTTTATTCTGTGGCCAGTGCGTGTAAAGAAATTTGTATGATTTTGCTTATGTTTTTTACTTCTCTCCTGGACCTACAACTCTTGTGACAGGAGGCACTGTTATAATTGACACGTTACTCTGCATGCTGTTGCCGGCTTCTTCCTGCATCTCAGTGAAGATGTTCCCTGGAACTGCCTTATCAGACACCAGCTGAGTCTATAGGAACCTTCAGGGCCTTAATAATTTTAGAGACTGGCTTGAATTTGGACTATCTTGTCAAAGGTACAGCAGAGAGGGAGAAAATTGTGTTCATACAAACTTTTCCTTAGGAGAAAGAAACCTACCATAATAATTAACTCTTAGTGGTAAATTACATGGTATTTAAGACACTTGATCTAGCACTTGAAATGCATTTTTAGGTGCCACCAAAAGGAAAGGAGCAGTCAGAGGTGAAATGCCTCTGTCCCTCTGTATCAGGAGGAAATTGTTTGTAACAAGGTAGTGTTTTCTGCTTATGTACCTGGTCTACCATAGCCACTTTTTTCCTAGCAAGTTTTGGGAAATCTGTAAGGGTCTCCAGTTGCTTCCTTTTTTTAAATCACTCCTTCCTAGTTTCTTTTGTTGATTGAGTTCTGTTTTTTCCTTCCTTTTCTGCAGTTTACTTAACTCTTGTCACTTCTCTGCTCAGTATACCTTGCTAGGATGATTTCCTGTCTAAACCACACATCACTGCAGCCCTGATTACAGCTTATGAAAATAAAACAGAACTTATCTCAGGGAGTGCTGTTTTAGAATGCACAGAAAGTGCTATTGGTTAGTACACTCTGTCAATGGTGGCTTCCACGAAAAAGAAAAGTGTAATAGCTGTGGTCTACACATACACAATAGAACTGAGCTTTGTTCAGTCTATTCACAAGACTAAAAATTTCCTTGTGCTAAAAGCCCATCTTTCAGTTTGGGAAGACACCCAAATTAGTTTCCTAGTGATTGTTCTGCAGCCTGGTATCCAGGAGCTGTTGCAGACTCTTTGAAGAACCACGAACCTTTGATGAGATACTATTCAGCATGTATAACGGCTGTGTAAATCTGCAGTAAGAGCTTAATGAGGGAGGCAATGAAACTTTTCTGTACCAATTAAGAGATCGGGAAGAAGTTGATGTGATATTTACGATGTCACAACTATTCAGTCTGAAGTCACTATTTCTAAAGCCTCTGCATTTCCATCTGATTAAGTATCTGCTGTCTAATCTTTCCCCATTTTTGTGTAAGTGGATTCAATCTTCTGTGTGTGGCCATTCAAAAAATATTGTGAAACCTTTCTCCTTAAGTTGTCTACTGCAGGCAGAGGAGGAGCAGGAAGGCTGCTTTATCACTGACTGAAAAATTACCAATATGTATTACTGTAACCTCTATGCTTAACTAGGACTATTATATTTACGTTTTTCAAATGCTGGCAAGTCTTCTCAGGAGAAGATATGCCAATGTAAGGTGAAATACTGCTTCTGTGAGGTTCATCCAATTTCCAGCTGAAGACCTTAGTCTGAAAATATCTCTAAGATTTGACCAATCATTGTTGTAATGCTTTTTTTTCAAAACCTTTCAAATTCCGCTTGACAAACTATAGCTCCTGGTATTTTTCTGCCAGGGAGCAAAAAGGATTTAAAGTGCCCATCTGCAGTGCTTTGCTGAAAGAATAATTTTGGTAACCAGGCCCTGTACAGTTAATTGCAATAATTTTTTTGCAAACTACCAGGCAATTCTGAAAGGAGTATATGTCTGAGTAAACTGTGATTCAACTAATAGTTAGATATTTTTTCCCCTCCCACAAGTCAGCTAGGTTGACAAAGCTAGAGGAAATGTTTCTGAGGAAGTTAACCTTTTGTGTTATTAATTGCATCATTTTACCAATCTACAGTAGAGAAACCTTCACTGAGATGGTAGTGTCGTAGACATGATTTGTCATATATAGCAATGCAGCATTTGTAAGCATCTGAGTTGATGCTGCAGTTAGATGCATGGGTTCTTAAGCTTAGCCTCCCCTTCGGCTGATGTGTTACATGGACTTTAATGCTGTAATGAGATTACCATGAAATCATACAGGAGAAGGGCCTGTTTGGCATCTGTTCCAAGTTCTGTAACAACCTGCTTTTTGTCACTGTCTGGAGTTGACAACTAGCACCACTTTCTTTGTAGATCTGCTATTCAGTACTGTGGGGATTCAATAAGAGGCTAAAAGCACTTGCATTAAACTGAGAACTTGAAGAAAAAGATGCTGTTATGGCTAATAATATGCACTGTATTGTTACAGAAGTCTGAATCCTGTAAGGAAAACCTGGATATTATTTAAACATAATACCATGGTTAACCTTCCTCATGTTCTTCACTGTATGATGGAGTGCTGTGTTGTGTCCCCCCCTTCCCCAATAATAGAGTTTTCAAATTTGAGATACAGATTTCCTATCCACAAAGTGGAGGTTTTATGCAGGCAGGAAAAGTTTGCCTGCAAAATTCAGGTTGAGTTGTGCACAGATGCATCCTACTGTGTGTGCAGTTTTTTAACAGTGCCACATACAACTATTGACATAGACTTACTCATATGGTTTGCTTGTGAAGGTCAGAGGTTTTTTTTTGTTGAATACAGTTTTTTCTCTGTTTTAGTGTGCAAGGACCCACCCTACAAAGTTGAAGAATCTGGATATGCTGGTTTCATTTTACCAATTGAGGTTTACTTCAAAAACAAGGTATGGAATCTCATGCTTTTCATAAGAAAAAAAAATCATGTGGAAGTGAGATTTTTTTTTAAAGTTTAGTTTGTAAACTTGGTTAAGAATTGTATTTAAAGCTATCTTTATCAGTACTATTCCTCAACCCAGTATTAATGTAACATGTAGAAATGCATAATTGTATTTCACAGAATCACAGAATGGGTGAGTTTGGAAGAGACCACAGGAGTCATCTGGTTCAACATCCCTGCTCAAGCAGGGGCATCCCAGAGCACAAGGCTCAAGGTTGTGTCCAGACAGTTCTTGAGTATCCCTAAAGTCTCCACAGCCTCTCTTGGCAATCTGTTTTAGTGCTTGATCACTGCATGTTAAAGAATCTCTTCCTCATGTTCAGCTGGAACTTCTGTGTATCAGTTTGTGCCCATTGACTCTTGTCCTATTGCTTTGCATGACCAAACAGAGCCTGGATCCATCCACTGACACCCTCCCTTCAGATACTTGTAAACACTAAGGTTCCTCACAATTGCCTCTTCTCAAGGCTGATCAGGCCCAATTCTCTCATCTTTTCTTTCTACAAGAGATTCCCTTATCATTTTTGTTACCCTCTGCTGGACCATCTCCAACAGCTCTGTGTCTGTCTTGTCCTGAGGAGCCTGGAACTGGACACAGCACTCCAGAGCTGCCTCACCAGGGCTGAGTAGAGGGGCAGGACCCTGCATTTGCCCTGGCTGAATTTCAGACAGTTCCTCTCTGCCCATCTCCCCACCCTGCCAAGCCCTTCTGAAGGGCTGCACAGCCCTCTGGGCTATCAGCCACTGCTCCCAGCTCTGTGCCATCCATGAACCTGCTGAGGAGGCATCTGTCCCTTCATCCACATCACTGATGGAGAAGTTACGCAGTATTGCACCCAATAGTGACTCTTGGTGAACAGTTAACTCTGTGAAATTAAAATTGCCTTATTGAAAAAGTGTCATACAATTATTCAGAAAAATTACTAACCCTGCTAAAAAGTGGGCAGACTTTAACTAATGCTTAAAGACCCACTTAAACTTGAGAAAAGGACACCAGTCTTGGTTATGTTGATTGCGCAATGAACTCATTCTATTTTAGCATTGCAAATCTTATAATTGTTCAGATTTTGATCTTTGAAAACACTCTTTTTTTAAAAGTCTTACATCTTTGGCTGTTAAAAAGCATTCTTGTAGACTGCATGTGAGCACTCATTATCTTGAACATTACCAGGCTCAAACCAAATTCAGTGCCATTCTACAAAACTTACTGTGATACATTGAAATCTAAGTAATTGGTGCACTTATTGTGAGTCTCTGAAATAGCAAATACAGACGTTTTCTTTAATTTCTTTAATGAGGTCTGCATTACTAATAACTATTTCAGATGACAAGAACTGGATTTGTGTAAAATTAAAGAGCAAAATCTTGCAAAGTTTAATGTACAGTAATTTCACGAATACAAGCCGCAGCAATTTGACAAAAATTTTGGTGGAAACCCGGAAGTGCGGCTAATAGTCGGGTGCGGCTAATATATTAATAATTTTCTGACATTTACAACCCCAGACGTGCCAGCCAGAGTGCAGAGCCAAGCACCGGCCAGTAAAAGCCGGCATTTCGCGATTGTTACGGTGTTACCGTGTTGCCCTGGCTCCCTGCAGGCAGCACGGGGGGCGGGGAGAGAGGCGGGAGAGCTCTCTTTCCTCCTCTGCCGCAGCCCAGGGGAGGAGGGGGGGGGGGGGGGCGCCGCCATTGCCGCGGCCCCGGGGAGGACGCGGGGGGGCCGCACCGCCATTGCCGCGGCTCGGGGAGGACGCGGGGGGGGCCGCGCCGCCATTGCCGCGACCCGGGGAGCCGACGGGGAGGGGCGCCGCCATTGCCGCGGCTCGGGGGGGCCACGCCGCCATTGCCGCGGCCCGGGAGCCGACGGGAGCCCTGCGCAGCCATTGCCGCGGCCCGGGGAGGGGGGGGGAAGTGCGCGCCGCCATTGTCGCGGCTCGGGGAGCCGACGGGAGCCCCGCACAGCCATTGCCGCGGCTCGGGGAGGAGGTGGGGTGCTTTGTCCGCGCCCGCCGCCGGCGCCACGGGCGCGGGAAAGCTCCGTCCCCGCCCGCCGCCGCTGCCGTAGGAGCGGGGGAAGCTCCGTCCCTGCCTGCCACCGCGGGGCAGCGCCGACCCGGGGTGACCGAGCCCAGGGGCAGCGGCGGCCGGCCCCGAGCGGCAGCACCGGGCTGGGCCACCTGGCCCCGTCAGCGGCCCCTAGCGGGCCGAGCCTGCACAGCCTTAACTCAGCCAGTAAACCCCGCCCTGCCGCGGTTCTGTTACTAATTGCACGCGGGTCCTTGCTGCGAACGACAGAGCGGCTTATATTCGTGTGCGGCTTATCTATGGACAAAAACCGAAATATTTGCCAACACCCAGAGATGCGTCTTATACTCAGTGCGGCTTGTATTCGTGAATTTACTGTACACTGCCTTAATATCCAGAATTATTCAGGTTCCCTTTATATGTCATGTGCCTTGGTGGAGCTGTTATGGTACTTAATGTGATTCAAAGATACCTGTATGTTTATTTCATATTATCAAAATGTAGTTTGAAATTATTAAATTAATCAAGTCAACATTATATCTTTAATGTATTGAATGCTTGGTAAAAGACTAAAACAAAGAAAATAGAAATGCATTATAAAATACTTTTTCTGGAACCTTGATCACTTAAAATTTCTTCTGGGGTTAGCTATGTGTGCCTCCAAGTGTGTATTCCAGTATTCTTTTTATCTTTCACAGAAAGCCCCATTAAGGTGTGAGGTATGGGGTAATTCTGTTCAGGCACCTTCGAAGTTGTGTGTTTTGAATAGGTAATTCTGACATGTTCCCTGTATCAATCTGTGAAGAACAGGTCTTGATTTATCCTGTTTGCTGTTGGAAATGAAACTCAACTGTGTCAGTGAGGTGATTGGACTTTTTGGTATGTTTTGTTGCCCTGTTTCTGTTAGGGAGGCTGTTTTGATTCTTTTTTGGAAATCTAATGAAAAGCAGCCCAGTCTCATCTGTTAAATGCTCATCCCACAGACAAAGTAGAAGACAGTGAGTCAATCATTGAGCATCTCTACAGAAAGCTTCCTGCCGAACATTTCTCTTTTTGTTTTCCACTCAGACTTGTGGCTGCTTTTTCTCTCTGTGGAGACTGCAAGTCTCTGGTGTTCCGCAGCAGAAGCTGTGGCTTAGACTGAGATCAGGAGGGCAGCAGTGATTACAGCTTGCCTTACCCTCAAGCAATGTGTGGAATTAGGAAGTTTGCAAACGTCCCTCACCCCTTTTTGCTGTCATGTAATACAACAAGCAGCAGTTGGACTGTGAGTCAGTCTGGCACACAGCTGCAGGAGCATGCACTTCCCCTGGGGTGGATGCAGTACAAAGGAAGAGCGGCACAAAATTTGGGCTGGCAAATTACTACCTTCTCCTGGATCAGCTGCTCTTTCCCCTGTAATGCAGTTCACAGGCATTCCAATACAGAAAAAGAGGAGATAGAGAGAAGGAGGAAGAGGAGACATGCCGTCACCATTTATTAAAGGTAGACAGCTGTTGAATTTCTGTTTCAGAAAATACTCTCATGGATAGAGAAAGGAGGGGTACAAAAAACCACCTGGGCCACAGAGGTTTAAAGGGTTCCCATTCCCAGGACTAAACAGAAATTGGTGGAAAATTTAATAGGTATTTCTATTTATGACAGGAAAATACTCCAAGCTATAAAGAGTTACAGAAATTACAACCAATCCCTGCTCCCAAATTCAGCAAGAGCAGGTTATGGCTGTTAGTGAGACAAAATCCTTAAAAATGCTTCAAGGTCTAAGACTCCTACTCTGGAAAATGCAGTTCTTTAGGATAACACTCATAAACTGCAGCACATTCTATCTCCCCTGTTGTGAAATAATGGCAGTACAGTGGTAATGATGGTCTTTAGTGCAGTAATTCTGCTTTTTGTCACTGATTACGTTAATCTGATTTTCCACAAAATTGTTTGAAGACTACCATCTATGAATTATTGCAACTTGGCTTTTATGGCAAAGCTGCTGGTACCAATGCGCTGCCTATAGCAACATTGCAGTTTTCTAAGCAGATCAGGACATAAATTACTTCAATTTTTTTCTGCATGAAATCATGTTAGTATTTTTAACAACAAGAAATATCATCCATGTTTGCCTTTGAAAATGATGTCATTTATTTCCATGAACTGTGACAGAACTGTGAAAATAGTTCATCTAGGGGAACTTCTTTCTTTAGTCTTCAGAAACAGACAACTTTAGGTCTTCTTTGGTTGTTTCTGCTCCAAGTCTAGAGATGAGACAGATTAGGATGTCCCTTGGCTGTGTTTGGAACCTCTGATTTAACTTTTAGAATAACTGAGATTTCTGTGCTTTCTGTTCTTCTCATACTTGGAAGACTGATTCAAAATTCAGCATGGTTAATGTGAATTTCTGAAGCATCTGTCACCAAACAGAACATGTATTTTGATTTCATGCAGTGTTGGATATGTGCTAAGGTTTTGCTGTATCTCTTCCTTCTCTCATGATTCCCTTTTTACTGAAACTTTTTTTCAAGTTGACTTTTTATTTCTGTTCTTTCCTAAGTCTTGATTTGATGTCTTCCATTGCACATCAGGACCTTTGGAGGAAGGGCTACTTGATAGCATCTTAAAACTCTTAATGCGTACAACTTCTAGAAGGGACTGTGTAAATGTGTAACACAAAATGGACTTAGTTTGTAATACCAGATAGGAGATACTGAAGTCTGTTACATGCAACCAGTGTCCTTGTTCAGCTGAGGCTTTCTCAGGCGCTGGTAATTTCTCCTGATATAAATTTGCCTTTTCTGTTTTTTCTCATTCTGTATTGGTACAGGGAACATTCAGTTTCATTTTTTCACTACTGTGGCAGAGAATTTTAATTGCTTGAAAGTTTAGGTGAAACATTTGAAATCTATCTGACCACACTTGTTGAAGACAATAAAATTTCTTTAAGAAATGAGCAAACCCCTTAAGTAGGAGATCAAATACAGTTGGCTGCAGCAGTTTCATATTTCTCCCTTTATATAACTTGTGAAGAAGTCAATTGTTTGGCTACAGTGGAGAAAACTGTATTTAAAACTGACTACACTGTGTTGAGTACTCTCTAGGGCTCAGAAATGTGATTGTGTTTTTTGACTGAGTTATTTTGTGTCAGCTGAATCATGATACTTGCCTATGTGCCTATTTGTAGCCTGGGCCAAACACGACTTAGTGGTGTCAAGTGGGAATTGTTAGGATTTCGTGAAATTCATTCATTTTACCTTGTGTTATCATGGGCTGATAGGAGCTTCTCTGATTTACTGTAGCTCAGCTGACACTTGGTAAATTCCGTGTGCATCTGAGAACACAAAGGATGGTTTAAAATTATGTAATGTTAATTGACAGTCTTTATGTAACCTTTGTTTTCGACTTAGTTAGTTTTGGTGCTAGATGTTTCTATCTGGTTATTTTCAACCCTCAGGAAGAACCTAAGAAAGTTCGATTTGACTATGACTTATTCCTGCACCTTGAAGGCCACCCACCTGTAAATCACCTCCGCTGTGAAAAGCTCACATTCAACAACCCGACGGAGGAATTCAGAAGAAAACTGCTAAAGGCAGGAGGGGTGAGTCCTGCACCCGTGTCAAAAGCCATCACAATAAAGATATTGCTGCTTGTTGCTGGTGCATGATTAGTATAATGAGAAAGATTGACCTAACAGTGAAACTAAGTAAAGTGTTTTTGTGATAAACTTCATGCAGGAGCTTGGTGGGTGTCAGTAAGTGGAATGGGTGAACAAATGAGCATGTGCATTCCTTAAATACATGATACTTTGATGGAAGTAATAAGAAAATTAAATGTTTTTCATTGAGAGAGAAATGGTTCCGTATTAAGCAGAATAAATTCAGTAGTTATAAGGTAGAACAAGTCAAAACTCTAACTGTAAACAAACCTACTTAAATCTATGTAGTATGTTGCACAGTCTGAATCAGAAAAATGTACTGACTTCTTTATGTGTTGCCGGAATTAAGTGATGTGACAAAACCAAAAGGAAGTTTTACCATTTGGAGAGATGAGAGGGCCCAAAAGGCCAAACCTTTAGGTTTACACTTTGTCTGTTAGTGGAAACTGTTCTGCTGTGTTTCACACAATGACAGCATAATTCATTCTGTTCAGGACTATCAGAGGCTGGGGTGTGAGGTCTGCTCAGGACTTGACCCCTCCTTGCTGGGATGCGAAACTCTCCGTGGGCTTGTCTCCACTGCTGGACCGTCTTCATGGGCCTGAGCCTCTCAGGCTGGGCTGCTACCTGTTGCGTCCTTCCACACACCTCTGTGAAGAGCCTGTGTCTCCCTTATTCGCTCTCGTCAGTGCTGTGCTGATGGGGGGGGGATGGAGGAGCTGTTGGATGTCCCTGAAGCCATCCCTGCTTCGACCTGAGCCAGCCCTAGGCCTGTAGCTGCTTCTCGCAGTGTTCAGCCCCACGGTCTCGCCTCCTACCGTTTTGTTGGTGGTGTTTGGGTTAGAGAGCCAAACTAGACAGTATGTAGATGGGGTCTGACAAAAACCAAGCAGAGGATCTAGTTGTGACCCTCTCCTGGCTCCCAGGGCAGTGACTGCCTCACAAGAATTGGACACTCGTAGCCATTGTTGCTGCCTGGGCCCTGGCTCAGCTCGCAGCCCTCCCGTGCCCAGCCATGCTCTGGAGCTGTTTTACAGCCCTGGCCTCCTGGCTGCAGGGCTCTACACTGTTGGGGCAGTTCTTGGTGTTTGGCATTTGCCCTCGTTTTACTTCATGAGGCTGCTGTTAACCCATTCTTCCAGACTGCCTGTGTCCCTCCTGTAAGCCGTGCTTGCTCTGAAGTGTCACGTGCTTCATGTCCCAATTGACTGTTATTTACAGACTGCATGAGTGTATTTTGCCTCCTTTATCAAGTCACTGATAGAGATGTTAAGAAAACCTTCATGCTGTGAAATTTTAAATGTTAATGCCGGTTTCTGTGTTTATTTTGAAACAGGCATAACGAAAGTGGGTAACCTTTTTAGGTACCTTTAGATAACAGTAGGTTCTGGGCTGGCGATAAGAGGGAGCTAGTGTGAGAATCTTCAGTCTGCTGAAGAGAATCTTTGAAAACAAAACAAAACTGAGAAGTAGCATGTGTACACCAGCATGTATCCTGGTGTTGAAAAGCCTATTACACTTTATGAAATACTGGAAACAGGCTTTTTTTAACTATGTAGAAGGCCTGAAAAGCTGACTTTCCCTTTCCAGTGTGTGAATTCAGTCTGTTGTCTGTTCAGACAGAGCATTAACTAATTTGTAACTTTCATGCTTTACACTGAGAAAAGCACTAACAGGATAATAAAGTATGAGATGGGTTTTACAATTACAAGTAAGCCAAAACAATTAGTACTTCTAGATTATGGCTATGTTAAAGAAAAAAATAATGGTAATAGGTTGCTGAATTTTATTAGGCAAGGAGTCTGGCAAAATGAAGCTCATGTGCCTCAAAATGAATGAGATACCATATTAGTGTAAAGCACTAACATGGTGGGCTTTTGCTTATATGCTTTTAAATAATGATTAAAATTGCTTGATTTCTATGCACCTTGAAACCCAGATCTGATTCATTTTCCTCCAGTTTTACATGGGCTAATGTGAAGTACAAAACATGGTAATTTCTCAGTTGCATAAACATATGCATATTACAAATAGTATGTTGTTCTGGAGGGAGAAGTGTAGGCTCACCTGGTACCTGTATGCTTCCATATTCAGTGTAGTCTTGCCTCTGTGTTTGTCTTTTGCTGCAGATTCCTTGAAATCTCTTTTGGATGCTCCTAACCCCTTTCTGTCACAGATATATCTTGTGGCCTCCGAAATGTGAACTAGTTAAGGTTATTTGCTACAGCCACTGTTTTCCTGTCCTTCAGGCTAAGAAAGTTTTGTTAACCTTCTCCATCCTTGATGTCCAGTAAGGTCTGACTGGCTATCCTGTAGCTCACTGAGAGAGTAAGAACACTGGGATGTCACAAGTGATTACAAAGTCAGAACTCAACTGCAGTGCAGTTTTGCAGTACAACTTTGGCTGCTTTAGTTAGCCAAACAGGACATTCAGGGTGGTACCAATCATGTAGATTAGCTCTGTGGAATATTTGTATCTTAGCATTTTATATTACATATTTGATATCATCAGAACTGAAGCATAAATATGCAGTCTTTATTACTGGTTATTAACATTAAGTTCGTCAACTTGCTGATTTTTTTTCCAAGAGGCAGTTAGATTTTCAGACCTTAAAAGAAGGATTTGATTTGGCTTCAGAGATTCTCTAATAAAAAAATAGATGGAAAACAAATAGAAACCTTTGTTTCTGTCGTAAGCTATATCCAATTGGCAAAGTTTTCTACCTTCAGAAATATGTTTTCTACACTGAACTTCCTGCAGCCCCTTGCAAAGATTTAGTTACGCTCAAATCCGTCTCTACCATTCACCTATTTTCAGTTGGCTTATTCTTGTAATTAAAAAAAAAAAAGGAATGTTTGCAGAAGTACAGTAATTTCACGAATACAAGCCGCACCAATTTGACTAAGATTTTGCTCCTAAACCGGAAATGCGGCTAATACTCAGGAGCGGCTAATATGTGAATAATTTTCTGACATTTACAACCTGAGAAGTGCCAGCCAGAGTGCCCAGCCGAGCTGCTGCAAAGTCGGCATTTTGCGATTGTTACAAATTGCTACTCTGTTGCACCGCGGGTGGAGCCTGGCTGCCTGCAGACAGCACGGGGGGCAGGGAGAGAGGCGGGAGAGCTCCTTCCTTCCCTCCTCTACCACTGCCTGGGGGAGAGACGGGGGGGCCCTGCGCCGCCATTGCCACGGCTCGGGGAGGAGAGGGGGGACCCGGGCCGCCCCTGCCGCGGCTCTGGGAGGCGGTGGGGGACCCGGGCCGCCCCTGCCGCGGCTCTGGGAGGCGGTGGGGGACCCGGGCCACCCCTACCGTGGCTCTGGGAGGCGGCCGGGGACCCGGTCCGCCACTGCCGCGGCTCGGGGGGGGCTCCATCCCTGCCTGCCACCACAGGGCAGCACTGGGCCGTGGTGACCGAGCCCAGTGGCAGCGGCGGCTGGCCCCCAGTGGCCCCGCCAAGCGGCAGCGCCGGGCTGGGCTACCTGGCCTCGTCAGCAACCCCTAGCGGGCTGAGCCTGCACAGCCTTAGCTGAGCCAGTAAACCCCGCCCTGCCACCGTTCTGTTACTATTTGGCAACTTTGTTGCACGCGGGTCCTCGCTGTAAATGACAGAGCGGCTTATAATCAGGTGCGGCTTATTTATGGGCAAAAAGCGAAGTATTTGCCAACACCCAGAAATGCGGCTTATACTCAGTGCGGCTTGTATTCGTGAATTTACTGTAATAAAATATTTTCAAGAGGACACTGGACAAATTCAACCAAACCATACATGTAGGTTCTATACCTTTGTGTTTATATGTAGATATATATATATGTATGTATATACATATATACACACACATGCATATATAGTCACGTTCTGAATGGCATTTCTTTTACAAAAGCTTGCTGTGGGAATGATGTCACTGAGAATTTTCTGTACTATTTATTCTGTACTATTTACTCAGACTAGTACCTCATTGTTTGTAGCTACCAGGTGTACATGTATACCCATGTGAATTAAGCAACCTGTTGCTTGAAATCCCCAAGGCTACCCTGGATACAGGTGGTGACTTTTAGTTGTTTTGTGTCTTACTAAGCAAGTCATCAAGCCACTGGAAGTGAAAGAACTGTATACCTGCAGTCTCCTACACAGCTCATCCTCTAGGCACAGCATGAAATTATGCTTGAGTAGGTACAATAGGATTGAAATTTTGATTGTGTAAACACCCGTAACTGTTGACCCTTATGTGGTCATTGCTTCCTAGATTTTTCAGTTACCTTTTGTGATCGGTTTCAGTCTTAAAATATGAGAGACCCTGAAGAAAAAGAGGTGGCACTGTGATTGCTGCATATGGATGTCAGAAGAAAATTGACACTGGGAAATTATAATGACTAAGAAAAGCCTTCAAATTTGAAGTAGATTTTGAATTTGAATCCCACAGAAAACACAAAGAGAATCTGATTCCATTTATTCATTTTATATTGTCAGTAGCACTGGTTCTATTGCTTCTTTAGCTTGCATGTTTTTTAATTGAAAGAAAAAGTTGAACATGACACCTAGTATATTTAGTGAGTGAGTAAAAAGAAATAATTTTGAAGATGCTGAACAACAACTGTCTAACATCATAGAATTAAACTTTGCCCCTAAAAAAATGATTTGCTCAGACATCACTTGTTTGAATATGATGTTATAAATAACTTAATTTCAATTCTTGCAGGAAAAAGTAGTGAAAACATTTTCAGTCTATGTTAAGATAGTAACTTGATACAGCCCTCTCTCTCATAGCTGCAAATACATAAATGAAAATGTTTGTGTGGCTTTGGAAGTTTAGTTGGAAGTTATACATTTCCGCCTTTTTGGCAGGAGACTCAAAATTAATTGTTTAATCCAGGAGTATATATACAAAACTTAATAGCTGACTTTTCTTTCCTAAAAGGAAAAGCCTTTTCTCTGCCCCTTAGAGAGCAGTTAATACTGTAAGCAAAAATATTAGAATTTACTACTTTATTGCAAATGCAAAGGGCTGATAATGGTTTGAAGTGTCATGTTTAGAGGATGCAAAAAATAAGTCCCTTTTAGAGTAGTAATGATTCTATTTAGCAACAGATGAGTCCTTTATTATTGCTCTTTGTAAAATTCATTAGGAAATACAACAGCGCTGCCTCTGTAACAAGACAGTTCTTTTCTTAAAGACAGTTAATCTGTTAGTGAGTCAGAGAGACGAAGAATTATCCTGAGAGGGATGCAATTTTTAGAGAAAATTATCAAGGTAAAAATGTAGGTTTTGCCAAAACCCAATACATTCTGTTGTTTGAGGGGTTTTCTATATGTTTGTGATATAATTTTTTAACAGTTGAGAAATGTCTTTTCAGTCAGTTGAGATAACTGCATAGTGCCAGTTTTAAAACCTATGTTCATAATCCATGTAATGAGGATGAAATTGTGGGGATTTCCCCCTTTTCTCCATCCTCCCTATTTCCTGGCAAATTCCTCTGTGTCAGTTGGAATAGTTGGCTTCTACCCAGAACCAACCTTATGTGTAATGCTGCTCTTGTGCTTTTCATATTTAAGTACAGTAGTTTCACGAATACAAGCCGCACGGATTATAAGCCGCACCCCCGGTGCCTCGACAATGTTGCTGTCTTTGTCAATAGATAAGCCGCACCCCGAATATTAGCCGCACTTTCGTTCGTAGCGAGAATCCGTGCGCAGCTTTCACAAATTGGCCAATTAGTAACAGGATCGCGGCATAGCAGGCTTTACTGGCTCGGGGCGGGGCCAGGAAGGCTCGGCCCGCTCATGGTGGCCGACGGGGCCGGGTGGCCCAGCTCAGCGCCACGGCTCAGCGGGGCTGGCCGGGTGGTACTGCCGCCGCCGCTGGGCTCGCTGGCCCCCCTCTCCCGTCAGCACCGCCCTGCTGCCGCGTTCGCTAGCCCCGCCACCGGGCTCGCCAGCCGCGGCGCGCCGCGTTCCCTAGCCCCGCCGCCGGGCTCGCCGGCCGCGGCGCGCCGCGTTCCCTAGCCCCGCCGCCGGGCTCGCCGGCCGCGGCGCGCCGCGTTCCCTAGCCCCGCCGCCGGGCTCGCTGGCCGCCCCCTCCCGTCTGCACCACCGCCGCGTTTCCTCGCCCTGGCCGGCACTGCAGGCCCCCGCACCGCCAGGCTCCCCCACGCTGCTGGCCCCGATTCTGCTGGGCTTCCCCCGCTGCCAGGCAGCCCCACCCGTCGGCCTTCCTGCTTCTGCCATGCTCCCCTGCACTGCTAGCCCCAGTTCTCCCGGGCTCCCCCGCCCTGCTGGCTCAGGCTCTGCCGCCCCCCCTGCCCCGCCCTGCTGGCTCAGGCTCTGCCGCCCGCCCCCCACACTGCTGGCCCCGCCTCTGCCAGGCTTTCCCACCTCTGCCGGGGCCGGCCGGGCTCCAGCTTGGCTTGGGGCTGCCGCGGGCTCTCACTTCCGTGTTGGCAGCTTTTAGAATTTTGTTAATGTATTAGCCGCCCCGGAATATTGGCCACACTTCCGGGTTTCCACCAAAATTTTGGTCAAATTGGTGCGGCTTGTATTCGTGAAATTACTGTAATTGAATTTTCTTGAATTACATATTACTTTATTTTCAAGCAAATAACTTATATATTTTTTTAATATTGGTTTAAGTATAAATTATAATTGTTCAGTATGACTGTATTTTTTAGCTAATGATTTGTATTTTGGAACTTCAGCCTTAATGGGACTTGTATTACTGCTAGGTTTTTCTAAGCAATGTGTTATCCTCTGGAATTTTGAAATATAGGTCTGCATACCCATGTTCAGTATCTCAAACTGGAGTCCATACTGATTTTTAATCATAATGACTTTAGCTATTAGTGTTACTGTCATTTAAAATCATTACTACTTTCCCCTACTACTTCAGATGTACAGTCATTTCATGACTTTAAGGTGCACCCTTTTGACTAAAATTTTGGTCCGAACCTGGAAGTGCACCTTATAGTCCCAGTGCGCCTTATATAATGTACAAAGTTGTGAAATTTGCCAACCTGGAAGTGTGAGCCGTGAGCTGAGCTGCGAGGGGGGGTGGCGCCGCAGGAGCGCCAAGCTGCGAGGGGAGGGAGGGAGTGGCTGGCCGCAGGCAGCCCCCAGCCAGCAGGAACCGCATGGGGTGGGTGGGACTGGGCTGCCCCCAGCCAGCAGGAACCGCACCGGGAGGGAGGGAGCGGGCAGCCCTGAGCCACCGCAAGCCACGGGCAGCCCTGAGCTGCCCTGAACCCCCGCGAGCTGTGGCGGCCCTGAGCCACCCTTAACCACAGCAACCCCGAGGTGTGAGCCGTGGCCGCCCCGAACCATGGCAGCCTCGAGCCGCAGCTACCCCGAGCCCCGCCTCGCCAGCCAGGGGCAGGCGGGAGTGCCGGGCCCCGCGCATGGGGAGGGCACTTGGGACTGCGTTTAAAGGCTACACCAATCTGTGAAAAATGTTCACAAATTGAGCACCTGCCAGTAAACTCCACAATCGTGGGATTCCGTTACTAATTCATTACTTTGTTGCGCGTGGCACGGATCTTTGCCACAAAAAAACCTGCGCCTTATAATCCAGTGCGCCGTATATAATGTACAAAGTTACGAAATTTGCTGACTCCCAGGGGTGCGCCTTATAATCCGGTGTGCCTTATAGTCATGAAATTACTGTGCTTTTTAACATTGAAAGAAGTGATGTGTAGCAACTTGTTCATCATTGTAAAATGACACAGGGTGTGGCAGCCTAGAACCACACAAAGAGTTCAGTTGTCTGCTACTGATGCATGATGAGTATGATTCATTATGAGTGCTGCTGAAATGTTGTAGTAATGGTTAATTTTCCCCAGAATTCTAATAGGTAACTTGTAGCTTTTACTGAAAGTGCTGTTGGAATTTTTCTTGCAGCATACTGCTTTTAAAGCCCACTGCCTGTTCTGAATATGCTGTACATGTTCTTTGATGAGCAGCTCAGTAAATGAAACTGCAACAGGTAGCTTGGTGTGGATCTGATTATTGCAGCTTTATTGATGGCCTCCTTTTGTTCAGGAAAGCGAAAAACTAGGAGACACTGGCTCATTCACCTGCAGGAGCTCTGATGTGGATTAATAATGAAATTGTGTTGGTCTGGGCCTGTGAGCTAATGCAGTTCCTGACTCTGTAGATATGTATGTGGGGTGGTAGATCTGTGATCCGTATGCATTGGAGTCAGCACGATCATAAAATAGTTTGTGTTGGAAGGAACCTTTACAGTTTATCTAGTGGGCAGGGACATCAACTAGATCATGCTGCTCAGAGCCCTATCCACCTGACCTTCAGGGTTCCCAGGGATGGGGTATCCACCACCTCTCAGTGCAATGTGTTCCAGTGGTTCACCACCCTCTTTGTAAAAAATTCCATTGTTATAGCTTGTCTAAATTTACCCTATTTAAGTTTCAAGCTACTATCCTTTGTCCTATTGCTACAGGCCCTGCTAAATGTCACCCTCCAGTTCTCATGTTGCCCTTCTTTAGGTACTGAAAGGCTGCTATAATTTCTCCCCAGAACTTCTCCAGGCTGAACAGCTCCAACTATTTCAGTCTGTCCTCTGAGGAAGCGTACTTCATTCCTATCTAACCATGCTGGTGTCCCTCCTCTGGACTTGCTCCATCAGTTCCATGTCCTCTCCAGGGCTGGATGCAACACTGCAGGTGGGGTCTCGCAGAGCAGAGGGGCAGAATCCCCTCCCTCTCCTGCTGCCCACGCTGTTTCGGATGTAGCCCAGGACATGTTTGGCTTTCTGGGCTGTGAGTGCTCATTTCTGGGACATGTCCTCTCATCCACCAGCACCCTCAAGTCCTTCTCCCCAGGGCTGCTCTCCATCTGTTCATCCCACAGCCTGGATTTGTACTAGAGGTTGCCCTGACCCAGGTGCAGCACCTTACAGTTTTGTGCATTTGTAGAAATGGACAATAAAAGAAGACCAGCTTTTCATGGAACATTTTAAGATTGTTCCACATTCCTCATGTTATAAGGATGTGAAAAGCAAGGGTTCAAGGGTTTTCTTTGAAAGTGACTTGTTCTTGTTGGGTACACAGGTACTCCAAGTTTTCAAGTGTGTATTGTTAGATAAATGTTATTTTCAAAATGTCAGTTTTTTCTTTTTTGTAAGGAGACTTCAGAAGCAATTATTAGTAGGTTAATACAACCTATTGTAATTCACAAGGTACTGCAATTTTCCCCAAATTGCTGGAAGTGGAATAGTGGAGGAGGGTTCCTGATTGTATTATGGTAATTGGCAGTGCGCTGATTCTTTTTTCAGAAGTTCATGGAACTGCTTAAATTAAATGCATGGCAGTTTTTCTTTCCATACCATTCAGTTGTCTTGAGTAGCAGATTGGAATGTCCTTAGAAATACCCTGAGAGAAATTTTGTACAAGGGCAGGTATTGTTAGGATAAGGAAGAATGGCTTCAAACTGAAAGAGAGTAAGTTTAGATATAAGAAAGAAATTATCTACTGTGGGAGTGGGAGGCACTGGATCAAGTTGCACAGAGAAGTTGTGGATAGCCCATTCCTTGGAGTTTGGATGGCAGTTTGAGCAACCTGATGTAGTGAAATGTGTCCTTGCCCACAGCAGGGGAATGTAATGTCCCTTCCAACCCAAACCATTCTTTGGTTCTAAGATTACAGCAGCTCAGATATTATGGAGCCTGCTTACTTCAGGTTGATTATTCCTTACCGATAACGTGAATATCCTCTACGCACTATTTTTGGGAAGACAGTAGGTTTTCCTTTGCCCTTGCAAAGTTGTTTTTCCTTTAAAGCAGCTGGTAGACAAAGGTTTTAAATACAAGCTCAACAGCTGAGGGCTAGTGAAGTGAGTTTTTTGGTGAAGTAGAGGCAAGATAACACTACCAGCAGAGCAGTTAGATTATGTGAGAGGGATCAGCAGCTCCCCCTCGAAGGTAGTTGTGGGCTGCAGTGGAGTCATTCCTCAACCTTCTGTTTTCTCTAAGCTGAACAAGTCAAGTGATGTCAAGTGCCTTTCACCCCACTGGTTGCCCTCCTTTGTACACACTCTGGTAGTCTGATGATGTCCTTCCTGTGCTGAGGTGCCACAGTTGCACACAGGACTCAAACTGAGGCCACATCAGTGCAAAGTAGAGTGGGACAATTACCTCCCTTGACGTATTTCTCCATACAGCCTATTCTGCTGTTCCTGTATTATTTGTGCCCTGGTATTAAACTGTGAAACTAACTGTTCTCCCTTGGCCATCTTTTAGTGCCTATCCAGTAGCAGGTATCCTAATGCATGCTTTTAAAAAACACTTAAAATAATTTTGAACAAGTCCAGCTATTACCCTGCTTTTACACATTGTATTACTGCCACCATTTGCTCCATGAAAGACAAGATTTGAGATTAACTAGATCTCTGTTGTGTTAAATACAGTCATGAAAAATCTTTGAGGGAGCAGCAAAACTGTAACTAGAACTTCATTTCTGCATATTGGTGAATTCTGAGTGTGGTTATATGGCTGTTTAAAACTGACTTGTTAAAACACTGCTGTTGTCTCACCTTGCTTCATTGACACCAGTCAATGTCTTACTCCACCAGTCTGGCTGATCCCACTTAGCTGTTGACTTTGAAAGAGATTGAGAAGAAGAGTTGGTCACATTCCTAAGTTTTGTCACTAGAGTGATTAATTGTGGGTGCAGAAAAGTACCAGCTGCAGGTGTCCTTGACTGCCTGGCTCAAGGACAGGCTGCAGCCACATCCCTCTTGAGCTGTGTCTCCAGGCAGCTGTAAGACAGCAGGAAATGTGCAATGCACGAAGGAGGAAAAATGTAAAAAAAAGAGTCCGTATAAGCTGTGCTGCGAAGTTATTGCCATGCTATTAGTGAGCTTGCATTCTTGCTGCAATGGTAGTGTCTTGCTGCTCATTCCTACCTTTTCCATCTTTGGTATAGCCTTGGTTTAATAGAGGCATAGATGTGCTCACAATCAAGCACTGTCTGTTGCCAATTTGGTAGAAGCAATGCAAAAATAGGGACTTACTCTGAAAGCTGGTGGAAGTGCATCTGCCAGCCTGTGATTCTGTGTTTGACTGTGTGGGCACAAAGGGCAGCTACCCACTGCAGAAATTGCTGTAATTCTGTCAGCTGAGGTCTTACAGCTGGTAAACTTAAACTGGATGTATAGTTGTCACTTTCCTATATTTAGCCAAAATAGAAATGCATATTAATTCTAAAAAATGTTGGTAATATAGGTGCTTTCTGCATAGAATGATCTTGACAAAGAAAACAAACATACTGGATGTTACTTAGTGCTGATATTAGCTTAAATGAGGAGCATATACTTCTGTCAGAGATCTCTTTGGAAGAGAAATGTGTGGTTTTTATCATAGGGGTAAAAGAGTGAATTTTGCATGAGACTTTTTGGTCTCTTGTCATGTTTTTGTCAGCTTTAAAGATGATACAGTCTGTAGTCCGTTAATCACATTAAAATTTTGAACTTACAATTGCCACTGCAGGATTCAATACACTGAAATTTTTAGAGTTCGTGGTTTGGTATGTCCAGATTTTGGTTTCTAAAACCACTACAGGATTTATTTTCTCCTATGTGTCACTAGATGTGCCAAATCAGACCTCACACGGTATTAATGCTGTTCATTCCGTCTCTCTAAATCTTTCTGTAGATTATCATCCCAAACAGCCTGTGATATGGAGACTGTTAGTGGTCCAAATACTTGCCAGAAACTGAGATATCATAGAAATCCATACACTTTTAAAAAAATGTCACCTTTCTAAGAATGCCTGTGTACAATCATGTATATATGAATATTTCTAAACTGAAGTGTTTGTGAATTTTAAAAAGAAAATTTATGTACTAGTTAAACCTCAGTGAGTTTATTTCAGTATGTCCGACTTCTGTGCTTCAGGGAGAAAATGGCAGCTAGGAGAATTTTTGGGACAGTTTTTGCTTCTTTGGTTTTAATTTCAAAGTAGAGCAAACCCTGATTCTCTTGACTACTTTGGGCAATAAAATATCTGCTTAAACTCTGTAATTAATGGGTAACTTTGCTTTTTCTGAAAAACTTTGATTTTATGCAAAGGATATGTTCTATTAAATTTGTGGCTTTAAAAAATACTGCAGATTTTGACTTCAAGAACAATATTATTTAACATCCATTTTATGTCCTCTGTGAGGGAAAAAAAATGCTAAGTACATGCATTTTCTCTATCTGTCACACAGGTATATAAATGGTATGCACATGCGGTTGTAGATTTTCTTTCTGGCTGATTGTTCTTTGTTAGCTTGTGCCTTCTCCTGTTTTCAGCTGAGTTTAATGCAACCACAGGCCTTGGGTAATTGAGATTTAAAAAGTATTTCTCCTTCTAAAGGATTACCTGTTGTGATTCACAATAGCTAGTTACAATCAACAGTGCCATGATTGTAAGAAGAATGTCATTGCTATTGGACAGATGATTTTTGAAGAGTTTTGGCTTTTGGCAGGCTCTGAGTTAGAGCAGCTTAATTGCCTTCTTCACCTGCCTTTGGCATCTAGCTACAATGTTGAAAATAGGCTGTTAAAAAATAATTTTTATTACCTGATAAGTCTCTTAATGTTCCCCAAGCTACCATGTATCTTTTGAGCAAAGTGATTCATTTGGAGTGGTGTTGAAGTAATTTTTTTAACTCTTCAAAATCGAAATCCTTCCTTTAGGAAGTTGTAGGCAATAAAATACCATCCTGAATTGGAGAGGTATTACTGGAATAAACATATCTACGTCCTTGATTTCCCTAAATTTTTAATGTAATGTATATGAGGCATAAGATGGGTCAGCTCATTCTTGTCCCCTGAGTGAGAGGATGTTTTGGTCATCTAAAGAGGTGAGGATAACCATACAGGATAGCCACAAAACCAGTGTTGCTTTGTGCATGGGAACGTGTGGGAAGACAGACATGTTTCCTTGCAGAGCTCTGCGTTTTCTTTCCAACTTTGCAGGGCTTGTCAGATAGGTAAGCTGTCTCTGGCATTTGGAGCTTTGAAACAATAGATAAATGAGTGGCTGTGTTAAGAATCCACAAAGGAATTGTGTGGTAGGAATCCATAAAGTCCAGACACAGCAGCACTGGAACAGAAGACAAGATCTTAGCTGGGTTTCCCACAGATGGAAGGAATAATCTTTACATGTCAGGTAACTGCTCAGTAATAGCTGATTTATGTGTTCTTTCTGGAATATTTGTACTTAAGTCTAAAATCAAGAAAGGGAACTGTACCCTCTTAAAAGCAAACTGGCTGCTTGCTTACCGGCACCAACCAGTTTACTGTAGTGTACTCTAGATAAAACACAGAAGCCTGAAATTAAGGCGGTAATGCTTTCACTTTAAAACCTCAGTTGGTTTTTACAGTGTATCTTTGTGGTGGGTTAATGTTGGCTGAGATGCTTGGTCACTCACTTTGCTTCTGCTGCCTCTCAGAGAAGGGAGAGAGGGTGTGTGGGAAGGCTCATGCATCAGGATATAGCCAAGGAGATTGCTTACCAGTTAATATCATGGGAAAAACAGACTCTTCTTGGGAAAAATTAATTGATTATCTGTGTGATTTCATTAAATTGTCCCTTTTTAAGAAGAAACATGGATATTGTTTGTTGGACTTTTATTCCCCTACCAGTGTGATTTGCTAGGCAGGTGGGACTCTGCTCTTGTTGGCAATGTTTTACTGACATGCTTTCCCTCTTACGACAGATGATGGTAATGTCAGATGGCACATCGTTTTCTTCAGGGCAAAGCCTTCATCTCCCCAGCCTTCCCGGTAACTCTCTGTCTTTTTCTGAAGTAAAGAAGAAATCATCTCATGGGCCAAAGGTGAGACTTATTTTACTAGAAAGTAGTTGACTCAGAAGTGCTTTTTCTGGTAATTAAATCAATTTAAAAAAAAAAAATCTAGCTGTTTTTTTGCAATGTTTTAATTGATAGGCCAGTGATAGGAGGTCATGACATTTCTTTGCTCTGTACTTGCTGTTTGCCATGTGAAATACTGCAGCACAAGGATGGCTGTGAAAACAGGCGCCGGTGAAGGTTCTCTGGTTTTTGTACAGTTGTTTCCCTGCTATTCCAGAAGGAATTGTAATAGTATCTTGTAGTATTAGAGGATTACAGTGATGGAAGTATGATCTATGGAAATGTAAAGAATATGAGATAATACTGTAGTAATAATGATGATTATAATTTCTTTTATTAAACATTTTTAAGGATAATTGTGTAGAGTGAAACTTGACACTATGTTCTTTAGTATTTTTTTTTGTTTAAATTTGAGAGGTTAATTCTTTCCTGGATGTTTCAAAGAAAGCAATGTGTCATTGGCGTCTAGGACATTAAATTTTGGATGCCCAACTTAAAAGTAAAATGGTATAATCCAAGGAACCTCTTGAGTAATACAGATGGACCTTTCTGAAATAGCAGATAATTTCTTGACAAAATTAACGAATGGTATGGGAAAATATGGAGCATGTTGTTGTTTATTCACATAAAAAATGCAATCCAGGCCTTTTCTCCATTTTGTTAAATTGTTGGGCTTTTCATTTTCTTTTGTAGTGTCTTGTAGATTTCAAGTATGTTTCTTAATCTTGCGGTGCATGTTTCAAGGGGTAATACCCATTTTTATTAATAACTTTAATGTTCACTATCAGTGCCAAATCTCGTATCTTGCAAGAATTGTCAGGTAATGAATTAAAGAAAGAAAAGATAGTAGGGTTACATAATAAGCAAAGACAAACAAAAAATGTTCTTTGACCTGTCTCTACCTGGTGTGCATTGTACGTCAGTGCCTCACGATTTCTAATGCAAGTTGTCTTGCAATATTTAAAGAACATATGGAAGTGGGGTTATTTTCCTAATGAGAAGCTGAGGTATAATCTGAGGATTAAACTGAAGGTGCTTACTTTGGCATGCTAAAATGAGTGGTTAATACCTCAAAGAAAAGCAGCGGACTATACCAGGTGCTGAAACAAGGTGCTGCTGTTTAGACTACGCTGTATCTCCACCTGATTGGATACCAGACATTAGTTACTGACACCTGACCATCTCTAATGGGATTTCTGTGTTGGTAGATGACTCTCTAGAGTTCATTTTCCAATCACTTCTAAAGACTTGACCATAATGTTGATTGACCCATGCCTTGCATGCTAAAGCAGGTGTACTGAGGCTTGGGTTAATAAGCAACCCATATACCTCTAGAAGGATTTCAAAGAGGTACTGACATGATACTGAGTCCTGGCAACCGTACACCATGGTAAGTGTTGAATCTTGGTTTTTTGTAAACAAATGTAAACCTGGGAAGTTATTTTCCAAACTGTATTTAGACAGTGAACTTCCATCTAATGTGGACAATCAGCAAGTGTGGAGTGTGGTGGAGTGAAGCAGGGTGGAGCATGTATTTGCTGCACTCATCCACATAAACTAGTGCTTGAAATCTTTCAGTTTTTGCTGAAGCAACTCAAACATCTGCAGAGAGTTTGGCCCATACAGAGCAGCTGTGTGAGTCTAACCTGAGGAGATTAGACATGCATCACATCTCAGGATTCCATCCCGAGAATTTTCAATAGTGGGGAGAGATGTTTTATCTATACACTGGCTTTTGTCAGTCCATGTGGATATTTGATTTTTTTGTCTACCCCTCAGCAGTCATTGCTTCACCCTGTCCAACTTGGAACACCATTTATGAGCAGTTGTTCTTTTATCTCATAAAGAAAGACTTGTAAATATCTGAATTGCTGAGAATCACAAGCTATTCTTGAGAAGTGGAAACACAAGATAACCTTGGGTTTAGTGTAACAGTAAAGTTTGGAGGTTTTGTTACAAGCTCTTGGACCTGATCAGCCTCGAATTTTGGTCTTTAGTGTTTTTGTTCTGGCTGGAATATAGGAAAGTTCCAGCCAATAGATTTTTGGTTTTGTCATTTGGAGTAACCCCAGTGATGGAACAACTTCAGTCTTCAGATTTCATTTAAATATGCCTCTAGAATAAGAGTTGCAGGAAAGTCTTGATAGTTCTTGGGCATAAGTTACTTGTCCCAAAAGTGTACTCCAGATGTCTGTACTGGGTGACTTCAGGATTTTTCTGCTATTTTTCAGCAACAGGCCTTTGATGTGCTTGGCCTAGTTTTGGTTTGTTTTGTCTGTGAATACCACAGTAAACTTGGAGGTCAGTTTTAAACTTTGAGTGCGGAAAAACCAGAATGTTATGCTTATCTGTTTGCCACTGCAAAGTACCACATAAACTTTATGGTTTGATAAGAATTCAAGTAACAACAATGAAACCAGTGCAATAAAATGTTTTTCTTGGTTTAGCATTCACTTACGAAAAATACAATACAGTATGAAGTAAGAGACAACTAACAGTTGGGTTTCTGTCCCATTCTCTTCTAAAATATGTATTAAATAGAGATGTTTGTGTTTTTGACAAGTGATTTTTTCATTTAATTTAATGGAAATGGTATTAGTGAGCCCCAGTATTTTGATTCCAAAACAAAACTTTAATCTTGGAGGTGCATATGTCAGGCAGAAATGTATGAAAACTTATTTTATGCATATTTTCAGAATGTAAGAATAGATGCAGGCTGGCTGTAGATACTTGTGTTGATTTAAATCAGTGCTATTGCTATGCCTGTTTGTATTGTATAAATATTACATGCACAGAATAGAGAAGCAGCTTGGGTAGCTTTTGCAGGGGGATGATTATGTCTTCTGCAATGAACTGTAGTATCAGCTGTAGAAAAATGAGATTTATTTTATAAGCAAAGAAAATAATAACTTTTATTCCTGTGTGTGATCAGAAAAAAACATAAATTGTTTTATGCTCCCCCAGTTAACCTTCACTGTTAAACCACTGAGCTTTGTAATTCTCCATCTGCTTCTGATTCCTCTGATGTCATTGATCGTAACAGTTAGGTGGGCTGGGTGAAATTGAAGTGTGGAAAATTTTTCAGATTTTTGTGGGAAGCAGGTAAATTCATCTCCTACCCCAGAGCATTTTTGGAGGCTCTCAAAATGTTGTGGATTTCTTTCTTGGTTTTTTTGCCCCCTCAAATCAGTTAGAATTATTTTTATTCAATAATAAACAGGTTTGTATTCAACAGAAATCTGAATTTGCTTGATGCAGGAATTACTTTTAGATATCTTTCTCTTTTCCTCTTGAGAGCAATAGGCATTTTTGAGACTAATTCTAGTCTCTTGGCTTAATAAGGACACATTATTTCAATAGACGTAACATTTAGAAATAAAAATTATGCACATTTTATGCACTAGTACTAAATTAGTAGTCTAAACTCAGAGTATAATACACTGACAAAGCCATGTCAATATGCTCAATTTAATGACTTCATAAAATACAATGAACTGCCCCTGCCGGTCTGCTTCCACCACCACTCCAAGTGTTCAACTTCTTAGTTAGCTTACTAATGTCTGTCAGCAGTTGAGGTGTGCAGTGTTTTCTAGAAGTTACTGCTTATTCAATCTCACATTGAAACAGATTGGGTGTTACTTTTTGTGGTGTGAAATCAGAATCCAACTCTGAACATGTACAGTTCAGCATCATTTTTGTCCTGTAGTTACAAAAGTGTTTTAATCTGCAAATGTGTTACCTATTGAACAGCTATCACAGTCCATTTGTGTCTTTCAGATTTATGGGACAATGCACTCTGTGATTTAAACTTAATTTCATGAGCTCGTTTAGAAATACAAAACTACAACAAAGGCTGGTTCCCATTGCCCAGATTAGTCTATAAAGTGAATTCACCTCTCAAATTGCAAAGTTTCTTAGTTTATAACCTGTAACTCTTAATCCATGCACTTGGGATCCATAAAAAGTAAAGTTACCTGGCTGAATGTGAGGGTGCTTATCCTTCCTCCTTTGTCACAATGTGGGCATACCCTGTTTTACAGTGGGAAGTGTGATAGCCTAAGCAGTCAGTTGGTAGGGAATCAACTTCAAAGGTTGTACTTTTTTTGGTAAGCTGCAGATTGGAGGCATGGTTTATGTAATTCCTGTAAGTTAGAAGAAGATGGTGATGAAACTGCCAAAGATGATGATGGCTGCAGGCAATTTCCAGGTGATCATGGCAGCATAATGGCCTTTTAGCTCTTCTGATCACCTGTCCTGCCTACAGTATGCTCTGTGTGCTCCCAGAATGCATAGCTGGCCTTAGCAGGAGCTGTGTTGGTCAAAATGTCAAAAGGAGTTGAGTACAACTGTCACAGTAACACAGGTTTTATTTGCTAATAAAAACTTAGATTTTTATTGTACTTTCTAAAATACATATTTTGAAAGATACTTTAGCCCCTTTCATCGAGCAGTACTGTATATTTTGAGGTGAAGTATGTATGTGGTGTTACTTGTCTTAAGACACCTGCAGGTATTTTGACATGCCTATGTGCCTGTATTATTCTTTAGCATACTGTTTGTTATACAACATATCAAAGGCTTACATTGACTTGAGTTGCTTCAATGTTTGATGAATACACAAAGGTCAGCTACGGTGTGCAAATATATTTGTTGAAACCCCAGATCCCAGTTTTTCACATGAACTTAAGAAAAATGTGTTTTATTTCACTGAATTTACTAATTTTTTTGCAGCTCTTAAGGTGGAAAGAAACATTTAAACACAGTCAGATTCTGGTAAATAAGAAAACCGTTTGAAAGTGTAATTTTGATTTTTATTAAGATCTATGCTCTACATGATGTGAATATTCAGCAGCTTTTCATCCCCCCCAGCACCCCATGTTTATCATCAGGTTTGATATAATTTACTGGTGGATATAATTTGACTTTTTTTGTCTTACAGATTTTATGTTCCTATTGCTGTCTCCTCTATGTCATTGTTGGTTTCTTTTTTGGTCTTTGCAGAAATTAAGAAAATAAGAAGAGATACTCTTTTTACTTAGAAAATGAATGCAAATATAAAAGCAAAGGGTTGACGGCCTTTAAGAAAGGGTAATCCTAAGAGAGCATATGAGAGGATTTCTATGAAAATATCAGTTTCCATGTCCTAGGAAGATGAAAAAAGTCTGTTTTTAAAATTGAAAAGAAGACAGATCTCAAGATTCTTTGGCTTTTAATACTACTGAGCCCCAGAACCATTTTCACAGATCTCATCTGTTGGAAAACATCTAAAATGAGACTCTCCTTCTGAAGTGTAAAATATATGTGCTATAAGGAGACCAGTAAGAGAGATAATTTCTCTATCTAGTTTAATAATGATACATATGTTTTTCCTCCCCAGGGCAACACCTCTCTGGCATGATAGCACATGGTGTGACAGTAGAAGCATTACTAATTAGTTCATAAGTCATCCTTTGGTGCTGGTTTTGCATCAAAGGAAATAGTAAACTTTTTTTTTTTTTGTATCTTAAAGAAGAATGCCAAGAAAAGTCTTATGATTCAAGTAAAACATGTCGAGTAGTGCTAAGTGCTTTTTTAAAATATTTTTTTTCATTGCTGGCCTCGGAATTGCGGAAGCGCCTTATGTTTAGACAGTCAGCTGTCATTGTAGTATTGTTCATTGTTGATGATTTTGGCCAGTATTAATGTTGATATGTATGTTATATAAATATATAGTTAGTTTACCAAGTCTGACACAACAATACATTTGCTGTACAGATGCAAGAGGCATCTTATAAAAACATGCAGTTGAATAATTTATGGAGCACTGTGACTCAGTGTTTCACTAAATAAGATAATGAGAAGGGAAGAACATTCCTGAGTAATTGTTTTTAGTTAATTGTTTCTACCCATTGTTACAGAGGAGAAGGAAGATACTGCAGTTTCTGCACAGTTTTGTGTAGACCTTTCAAGTCCTAGAGTATGAAACACTGACTTAACACATGCTAATTGGACAAGTTATAAGTAGTTATCTATGAACAGGAAGCATATCAGTGGATGTAGTCTCAGTCTTCCTTTCTACTCTAACCGACTTCCATTAACATGTAAATTCTGCTTTGTTTTCTTGGATAGTTCTTTTTTCAGAGCAGTTGTACTGTGTACATTTCTTAAAAATAGGCAGTCCCTGCAGAGGATGAGGCTGGCTATGTCCTGCTTTGGTCCTTTACTTTTCACTGTACTTCTGCAGTTCTATCTATGTTGTGGGTAAAATGGTGGTTAAGTTAAAGTGGAAGATCAGCTAAATATGTTATCCTCTCTGTAAATCTGTGGCAGTTTTTAGACAGCCAGATACAGCATATTTATATACACATCTCTTCTAGGTAAAGGAAATCAATAGGTGTATGCAATGCACATTGAAGTGTTTCTTTCTAAAAGTTTCTCATTTACTGGGCAACATACAGAGAGAAAAGGTTATAATCAGCCTGAAACAAAGCAACCAGTGTAAACTTCTTGGCCATGGGTTCCTGTAAATTGAAATGTCACTTTGCAGATTTGAAGTAGTATAAAAATTGACCCTGTCTTGCATATATATGACACATGTTTAGTTTTAAAACAGTGCAATTATTCTGCTGGGTGTTCTTGAGATACCAAGAGCCCACTGCTGGCAGTTTCCATGAAAGTGGGCAGTGCTAGAACTGTTCTTGTCTTTTAAATATTCCCAGGTGTTAATTCTCAGAAGAAAGGATCCTGTATGACCCATTCTGGATGGTTCCTTTATTGCCAGTTCTAGCTGCAGATGTCTCTTGCCTTGCCACTTCAACTTTTCAGATTCAACTGAGTGAGGAATGATCCTCTGCTGTTTCTGACTTTGCCTCTCTCAGTCACTACCTTTTGAGAAACACTTCTCACTTAAAACAGTTCAATTTAAAAAAAATAATTAAAGACTCAGGAAAGACTCCAGTATATTCAAAGAAGGAAGCTTTTTCAGCTTTAGGAGGTTTTCCATAAAAAGGCAGGGACTATTGTCTGTTCAATCAATTCTTCCATACCCAGGCTGGACCCAGGTTTGTTATTGTTTATGAGGGAAAAGATCTGGCAAAAGCTGGAAGATCACAGCAGAGAAGTCAAACTTTGCCTGAAATATTGTCATGTTTTCCTCTGATCCTGTAGTAATTCTGTTGACATCATATGGTTCATATCTTCATTTTTCTTTGTGATTTTTATTTTCTCATAGGTAACGATGATGATGATTTCCTTTATATTAACCTTACAGTGTTTTTTAAAAAGATGGGTGTAATGCCTAGGATAAAAAACATCTTTTGTAACTATTCATCTTCCACCAGTTTATAACATGTTTTGACCAAATGTTGGGCTTTCTATTTGTTCTTATATGGTTATTTCTGCTCCTGGTTATTTGCCTGCAGTTCCAAGTTGTTATTATGAATCCTATGTCCATATTGTGTCTGCCTTTTCAGGATTTAAGGATTTGGTTTTTTATTAAAGTGAAATTTTGCATCTCCTCTTTGCAGGACTCTGCTAGGATTCTGAACATAAATAGCAGCAGCAGCAGTAACAGTTTTTCAAAGACCCAGAAGTTAACAAAGGAGCACAAAGAAAAAATTTGTAAAGACTCAAAAGAACAAAAAAGTGCCTTTAAAGAACCTTCCAGGGAACATAACAAATCTTCCAAAGAATCCTCTAAGAAACCCAAAGAAAACAAACCACTAAAAGATGAAAAATTGGTTCCTAAGATGGCCTTCAAGGAACCCAAACCCATATCCAAGGAACCAAAATCTGAAAATACCCCCACCCTTACCATAACATGTGGGCAGCAGCAAGAAAAGAAGACTCTCACAAAAAGGCCCTCTATGCTGGACACTGATGAATCTTCTGCAAGAAAAAGAAAAAAACCCAGCTCGGATTCATTATTTAAGAGTTTTCCTAGTGCCCCACCACTGATTCTTACTTGTTCAGCTGACAAAAAACAGACAAAAGATAAATCTCAGCTCAAGGTGGGGAGAGTCAAAATTGAAAATGATGCACTGGAAAGGAAGACGCCTACTCTGCCACCATTTGATGATATTCTAGATCCCAGTGATTCTGACATGGAGGAAAATGTGTCCTCCAAATCTGACGTAAGTTTTTGTTTGGTTTCGCTTAATACTTTACTCAGTACTGTATTGAGTATTCCTAGTCTAGGAACTGTGCGCCAGATTTGTGTTTTCGCCTTTCTTTTTCTTCTTTATTGGCAGATTGCCCAAACTGAAGGATGTTGATGACCATGTTCAAACTTATGCGGGTTCTGGTTGAATTGTATTGCTTATTCAAGTCTGCTCAATTACTAAGTGTCAGCATTATGACAATGAGTGTGTGGGAGATACTGATAAACAATACTGCTCTTTTGATGTTCTTTAGCCAATTCATGTTTCTTTTGAGAGAAAATGAAATTAATTTAAATGCTTGTATTTCACACTCTCAATCTTTGTTTTCAGGTATTAGAGATTTTAGTAAATCCAGGAGAGGATTGCAGTTATATCAGAGTTATATTTTACCAAAAGAGGCAGTTGTGTCAATAATGCCAGTTTTGTGGAGGAGGAGGAGTTCCTAGAATCTCACTCTGATGAGGATAATCTATTCCTGAGTAGTAGGCTTACCAAGAGGAAAGACATTGTAATGGAAATTAGCTGTCCTGAAAACATTTGTCTACTGTGCCTTCTCATCTGTTTCAAATATGATTTACTCTGTAATTTTATGATTAAAATTAGGATTTTAGTCATTCTCCTAGCAAACTTAGCTTTTCAGAGGCATCTTTCATAGAGACATATAGAGAAGGAAAAGCATGGTAGGAGAAGCCTTGTTTGGTGCCATTATTTGTGCTTATGGCTAGAGGTGTAGTGTTCATGATAGCGAGGAATTCTTCCCAGCCTTTCTTGTTCAATTCTCTCGTTTTTCTGTTTTCTGATTTGTGTCTCTCTTATTGCCATCAGATTCATAACCCTGCTTGCCCTCCCTGGCACAGACAATAAATGCCCTGCTGTGGGGAGGTGTCAGCATTAGGTTTTTACTTTGTAGAGACTTCCCACGAGGGAGGAGGTAATTTACTTCTGAAGTGACCTTTTAATGACTGGTCCCTTAGGGCATGCAAAGGCTGTAAAATTTAGAAGGTATACAATAGTACAGACCCTGCTTTACAGCATGACACAGGGGATACTCTGTGGTTGGAGTGGCATTCTCATTATGGCTTGGAACTTAACTAACTTATCTTCGAACCTGAAAATGTATGTGCTTGTCACACTTGGTGCGAATTGTATTTTTGTGTTTTCAAAAAGCTGACTATTCTATTTTAATTTGTCACTAGCCTTAAGACATGCTATCTATCCTTACTAGAGCAGGCTAGCTGAAATAGATTTTTGGATGCCATGTAGGAGCACATACACTTTTACTGGCTGCAGCAGTTCTCAATTTTTTTTCAGACAGAATAATTGAGACAAGCAAATCCAATGTAACTAGAATTTTACAAATGGTTCTGCAGAGGTGTGTGCTGTGTAGCAACTTCAAAATAACTGATATTGAAAGATACATGGATGGTAGTTAAAACTAATCCTTTTTAGTTGCTGGTAGGTGTTTCCCTCTTTGTTGTCCTGCACTCTCTTGCCCACTACCAATGTGTAATGGGAACACCTCCGTATTTTTAATAGGCTGACACAAGTTCTCTTCCACAAGGCCATCATCCATCTGCAGTTGACCTGTAGGACCTAATGACTTCCTTAATTCTGTACTAAAGCTAAAAAGCAGATCCAGGGTTTACTAAGTCTATAAGCCACTGTTACTGAGAGGGCGAATTGATAAAGTCTGCTCCAAGAGGAGTAAATTCTGCTGGTTTGGGCTCATGTGTATTTTAACATTGACATACTGGATCATGGAACACATAGATCTTCCACTGGGCGGGGGCAGTGTGGTCCCTATCTGAATGGGTGAAAAGGATGTCTGCCCCTTTTGGACTGTGGTCCTTAATAAATCAGGCTGAGTATGGCACCAGTCATGATGGGATGTGATTTAGAAAGTCAGTTATATACTTACATAAAGAAAGATTATCTATGAAATGCAGAATAACCCCCTAAGGTACCTGGGTCGCACAACTGGCAGGTGCTGTGGGAGAAAGAGCTGGGCAGTGTGATTAGTGAATGTCTGCAGAATTTCACAAGATGTTCCTTCTGCATTTTACCACTTTTAACCAGGGAACCTAATGAAAGGTGACCAAGCAGTGTAATAAAGGTAATTCTGTATGTTGGAAAAAACAGTTTGGACTTTTTTGTATGTATTGGTAAGCTTCTAAATGTTTCAGGAGGTTTCACAGCTAGATCCATAAAGGATATAACCTATAAACATAATCATATTAAGGAAAAGAAAGAAGTGAAAAGTTGCAATGTAACTTGTAAAAATATAACAATGCTTTTTATAATGAGGGTAATTGCCGATCTGTCAAGGCTTTGTGATACTAACAAACATAGTTGCCTGAATCTTGGAGATGTTTCTTTAGTGTCATATCCTGGCATAATAATATGCTGTAAAATTAAGTCAATTGTTATTTCTCACTCTCATACAGTTGAAGTGGTGAATATCATAGCCCTGATGAACAAAGCATTTATTATTATTTGGTAGTATCCAGATTTATTTCTAAGTGTCTTCAAGAAAACAAAACCACTATACCCAATTCAACAAATTTAGGTTAGGTATAACATATTACAAATCAGTACCTAAAAGAAAATACTGATTTCAAAAACTTTGTGTCAGGTGCATTTTTTCTATTTATGGCATTTATGCAAACATAATGATACTGTATGAATGTAATGATCATACATTGTATATAATGAAATTATTAATAACTTTGCTAAGAATTTTGAAGTTTCTTCATTGTCGGGAGTAAGAGATGGTCTCATTCTTAAACACACGTGTTCAAAATGGTGACTGTTCTCTTTACTGGTATTACATATTCATATACTCATGTACATAACTTCACATATAAAGCATGATCAATCTGTAGTAAAAGGTGCAATGTAGAATGTGAAATTTATTGCAAAACTAAATTTCTTACTGTTACTCATCACACACAGGATGGTTCTCAGAATTGGATATAGTCCTAGTATCAGTTCTGAATTGTGAAGCCTGGGTTCAGGATTTTAAAATAAGAGTGACATTCTGAAAAGTCCGTTTTGTACAGGCGTCTTTCAAGCCTGATTAAACGGAGGTGTTGTTTCACTGGGAAAGTGCTACAAGGTGCCAATGCTGCTGCTCCCCTGGTTTCTGTGGATGCAGCCCAAGTTCAGTGACTTGGGATGGAGTGTATTGTATTGATCAATGGGCTTGAATTCCAGACAAGAATTAGAATGTACTCAACCCTTCATGGTACTGACATCATACTCTACCTAATTAGGGGCATTCAGACTTGAAACATGGCCTTTGTCTTCATGAAGTAGAGGATGTAGAGTTACAACACCCCCTGAGATAGGTGCATTCTTTGTGAGGTTGTTAAGTGTGTCTGCCAATGGTTGATCTTCCCTTGGAGCTGTCTGAGCTGTCCCTTGAAATTCACCTTTCAAAATCCAGACAGGTGAGCATCCTGTTGTCTCGGCGGTATTTCAGAAAGCTGGGCACTGTCCTTTGGTGTTCTGTAGTCAGTCTCTTCCTTGGGCTTCAAATATCTCTGTAAAATTCAATGGGAAATGCAGGGAATCACACCCTTGCATAGTGATAAACCCTCTGCCCTTGTATAATAGTCTTTCTCTGTGTGTCTTAGACCAAGATCATTTATGGTCATTCCTCTGTGGTTGTTTGGCATACACTGTAGTATGGTGCACTGCAGTATTTATTTTAATTTTGATTTTATGTTGACTTTAACCTGTGGGCAGGTGAAACTAGTGTCTGTGTTTCTCTTCATGTTGCTTTGTTAAGTATCACTTTTCAAATACATCTGTGAATTAAAGTGTTTTGGACTTCAGTGTTAGTGATCAACTAGGTGTTCAAAAGTGTGGGGTCTTTTTTGAGTTCATTTGGAAATCACACATAAAGGCTGAAAAACTGTTTTGCTGGCTTTGGTATGAAACAAGCAAAGTAAACTATAGAGTGAAAGCATGCAGATTTTTGGTTTTATTGAGGCATAGGTGTGTTCACATAGACCACTTCAAAATTCTAAAGATTTTGCTTTTAAATTCAATTACAGGATGTAATTTTAAATTCAATTACCTGTTTGCTTCTTGTTTGGGGCAGTGCAGCAGCATGATTAAAAAAAAAAGGACTTGGCCTTGATTTTGCTACCAGGCTGAAATATATATGGTGATAGTCTTGTAATATTTGTGCGAGCTGCAAGCTGTTGTATGAGATGGAGAAATACAGAATTTGGGATCTGAGTGAAGCCTTTTCCATGGCTGGAGCTGTCCCTTTTGAGCTGTGGTGCCATTTCAGAAGGGACGCTCAGATTGCTTGATTACTGCTAGTTTTGCTTGACTGGGTAGGAAGAAAATGTTACATGACTCTTGCTGAAGTTGCTGCAGCAGGAAGGCACAAAGGAGATAAGGCAGATGATACATACCTATTCAGGTATTAAATATTCTCATGTATCTCCAGTTGTAGAGAACTGAATAACAACTCTAAATCTGCCATGCATTACAGTGATTTGGTGGATTTCTTAGGGAGTCCATGTGTCTCTGATGAATAAATTTCTTCCAGTGTGATTATTTTGCTCGTGGTATGTAATTTTTTTCCCTTCCTACCTATATATGTCACTGCATTAGTAAGGGTAGCAGCCTTTTGGCGTGTCAAAGCCTATGGAAGTACAATCTGAGCAGAAATGTATGCTAGCAAAAGTTGACAGCTGAGGAGTAAGGAGTTTCAGTTATTGAGAACAGAGTACATTAGAGGGTCTTTTGCCTTTAGGGAAAAAATCTCGCTTTTCAAGAAGGCCTTTATGGAACAAGGAAAATACAGCAGAGATTACACAGACTATGCCTTTGTACTTAATTAACTGCTTGCATGTCCTAAAGCAGTCTTAAGGCTAGAGTATGAGACCTTCTTAAAGAAATCCATAAAATACCCCTTTGAATCTGGCATATGATCTAGTAATTTGACAATTGCAAAAGTGGAAGAACATTTTGAAAACCCCCATGGTATTGTAAAACCTCCAGGCCCTTGTTAGCTGAAAAAGACTACTCTCTAAAAGCGTACTTTCTCTGATGCCAGGACTTGGAGCTAAACTCAGAGCATTTTCAGGTAATATTTAAAGTCAAAAGGAACCGTAGTGAGACAGAGCTCCATGTGCTGTTTTCATGTAGTCACCAAAGGTCAAAAAAAAACAAAAAAAAGAGAAGATAAGCTTTATTTTATTTGAGAAACTGTGACTCTCAAGATGAATAATGGTGCAGAACAAGGTTAATACTGATCATGTGCTTCACTGCAAACTGGGCCCTGTGTGTTTGCAACTGTCATATTATTGCATTCTTTACTTTTTAAGTGGTAGTTACATGAAGTTTTTCTGCTTCTAGTCCAGGAAACAACACTGCTTCTAAAACCTCTCTTAAAACAGCGACTCGTGGTATTGTTGGACATAGTACTCCTGTGTCGAGGAGGTAATTCACTAGACACAAACAGGTGGATATTGGATGGTCTGAGATGTTTCCTTCCAGATATATGCTCAGAGAAAAATAGTGGCCAATGATAAGCAGACCTCTTCAGAGAAGTGGTGATAGGCACAAGTTTGTTCTGTGGCCATCAGCATCTACTGTAGTATGGCACTATTCAGCTGCTGTATTTTGCCTCTTCTAGTAAGGTGTTAGTATGAAGAGAAAAATGCTTTCTCTTCACTCACAAAAGCTTAGGTGCATGTTAGACTGTTCTGTATATGGTGAAATTACTATTGCTGGATGAGGAAACAGCATGACAGACAAGTAGAGATCCTCTGGGCAGCAAGCTCAAATGTTAAAGTGAGACAGTTTTGTTACGAGTGTGTGTGTGGAAGTCACTGGCTTACAGAAATGTTAATAAATTAGAAGTAAAACAGTGGAGACAAACTATGTAGATCCAATTACAGTAATTTCATATAAGGCGCAGCCTTTTGACTAAAATTTTGGTCTGAAGCTGGAAGTGCACCTTATAGTCTGGTGCGCCTTATATAATGTACAAAGTTGCGAAATTTGCCAACCCGGAAGTGTGAACTGTGAGCCGAACCGCGAGGGGGCTGGGAGCGGGCGGCCACAGCCGGCAGGAGCCGCGTGGGGAGGGAGGGAGTGGGCAGCTCCGCGCCACCCCAAACCGCGGGCAGTCCCAAGCCACCCCGAATCATGGGCAGCCCCAAACCAACGTGAACTGTGGTGGCCCTGAGCCACCCTGAACCATAGCAACCCTGAAGTGTGAGCCGTGGCCGCCCCAAGCCCCACCTCACCAGCTGGGGGTGGGCAGGAACGCCGGGGCCTGCGCATGGGGAGGACACTTGGGGCTGCGTTTAATGGCTACACCAATCTGTGAAAAATGTTTGCAAATTGAGCACCTGCCAGTAAACCTGACAATCGCGGGATTCCATTACTAATTAGTTATTTTGTTGCGCGCAGCACGGATCTTCGCTGCAAAAAAAAAGTGCGCCTTATAATCCGGTGCGCCTTATATAATGTACAAAGTTGCGAAATTTGCCGACTCCCAGAGGTGCGCCTTATAATCCAGTGTGCCTTATAGTTGTGAAATTACTGTAAATGTTCAGGTTGCAAAAATAATCTTGTAGAGAGCCATGAAATTTTGTATTTTTGAGGCAAAGTCTGTTTGACTTTTTTAGTTCTTAGGCAATGTAATTTTCACCACAGAATTAACATTAATCATTATTAAGCTACTAATGCAGGCAACAGTATTTTACTTCATTTGCAAGTGCTGGAGTGCTGGTTACATCTGCTTCATTGTGACTACTCATGTGAATTAAATCAAATACAGTAATTTCACGATTGTAAGCCTCATCTCCAGGTGTCGGCAGCTTTTTGTTCTTTGTCCATATATAAGCCACACCTGATTATAAGCCGCATGTTACAATACAGAGTGTGATAAAAGGTACCTATTCTATCACCATCTGTTGAGGGTGGGAGCAGTGATCCTTATCTCCATGGGAGATATTCTACTAATGGGCCATCCATTGAAACCAGGCGGGGCATTGTTCTTTATCTTTTCACAACCCGTCCTTCCTCCAGCAAGTCATTTTCTGCTAATGGCCCATTGAGTCCCACTGTAGGACTAATAAAATTACTGCATCCCATTGGAAGTTACATCAGGCAGGGGGAAGAGCCCAACATTTCTTACCAAGATAAAAACAGAGGTTTTGAGACACTAAGGGAGCCCCTTTCTCCACTGAACTCCAGAGGAAAACTGGATTTCTCCACATCACCACTGGACCTTTAGAGGGAAACTGCACCTTCTGCAGGAGCACTGCTTCAACTGAACCACATCTGTCACTGCAAGGGGACTGCAATCACCATTGAATGGGACTGCTACCAACACCCTGCCTGATGGGGTGTCAGGTTGTACTCTGACTTTGTCAGGGTTTGGAGTTTGTTTCTTTGTAGTACTGTATTTCTATTTTAATTTCCCTAGAAAAGAACTGTTATTCCTAATTCCCATATCTTTGCCTGAAATTACGTTCTCCATTTCAAAGAGAAGTTCCTGGCTTTCTCAGCAGACATGTGTCCTCCAAACTAAACCAGCAACTTTTTGTTCTTTGTCCATATATAACCCACACCTGATTATAAGCCGCACTTTGGGTTCGGACCAAAATTTTAGTCAAAATGGTGCGGCTTATAATCGTGAAATTGCATTGCATAGATGCATAGATGCAGGTTTGGACTTGCAGGTCTGTATTTCAGCACTGGAAACCTGTTCACCAACTATCCTGCGGAAAGTAAGGGTTTTAATTGGGTATGTGCAGTGCCAATACTGTAATTTGGGGGGGTGGGGGGGCGCTGATTTGTGGCATAAAAAAACTTTGTCTCGTACAGTTAAAATCATGACAATTTTGAGAGACTCAGGTTGATTGCAGTAAAAATAATAAAATATTAAAGACCGGATATTTTGTTTTTATCATAATGAACTGAGATCTTCTTGATAAGCATTTCATTGCTTTGAAGTTGCTTTATCTATCCACTTACATAAATTACCTTGTGATGCAGAACAATGGCTACACATATTTAAAGTAAAATCCAACACCTGACAGTTTTCAGCATTTTATCTACAATAGCTAGATCTATTCAAGGCTTTCATGCCCTTTTATTTTTTATGTGGACTCAGTATGTTTACATTTCTTTTGGGGGGGGGGGCGGCAAAAATGTAATGGTTTTTTCATGTATTTTTGTAAGTTTGTGGCCCAAACTCCCCGCAAACTTCATTAGATAATATTGAAAATACTTCCCATTCAGAGGCTTGTACTCTGATGGTGACAGACATGAACTCTCCAGAACACACTGTAAGCACACGGTATAATTTGTTACATTTAAAAGACTTAATAATCCCCTGAAGTTTAAATTTTACTAAGACAGGATGAGGACTGCTTGAGCTCAGTGTTGCAGTGAGTGTGTACCGTCTCTCATGCCTGTGCAGAAGGAATCACAGTGCATTGCCTGCTGATGAGGGAGGGACTGCTGTTCATCTCCCTGTGTTGTGAAGCCCTGACATGTTGCTGTGGAATGCTGGAGGGCCCTCTTGGAATGGGCCAGGGATTCTCTGATGGACATCATTTGCTTACCCCGCGCTCAAGGATGATGGTGCCTGTGTGTCTGTCCTCCCAGTATTGAAGTGTGCATGTGAGCCTGGTACAGGAAATAGATAAAAGCAGATGTAATAAAGCAGTTTTCTTTTGTGCCGTCTGTATGGCGGCTTCCTTTCTCTCTCAACAACATTATGCACTCCTCCTCTGCCAGGCAACCATTGCTGTTTAAGGGCGGTGTATCTGAAATCCATTTTAATAATATTTTGAGTGTTCAGTGAAGGTGGTTCAAGATGAGCACGTTGGCAATAGAAAAGCTGCTACATAGCTTAAGAATGTTGATGTGAATTTGTGTTAACTGTGAGTCATTACTCAGTAGTACTCTTTTGGCTTAGTCAATACCTCAGTACAGCTTACATTTTTGTTAGAAAAAGATGTCGCACAATTAATTACTTCATGCTTTTTCCTACAAAAACCCCAAAAAACTTTTGAGTTAAACATCCAGCTCTATTGGTACTAAAACCTAACATTTTCTGTTGAAAGCCTCTAATCTTTCAGGCTTTCATCTTCCCTTGAAAATAGAATATCTGCCCAACAGAAATGTGTACTTTGTGCTTCATCTGGTGTTGGGTATGTTAGTTGGGTTTTTAGTGCCCCTCTCTGAACAGCAATATCTCATTCCCATTTGGGCTGAAAACAAGTACAGTAATTTCACAATTATAAGCTGCACCGTTTTGACTAAAATTTTGGTCTGAACCCAAAGTGCGGCTTATAATCAGATGCGGCTTATATGTGGACAAAGAACAAAAACTTGCTGGTTTAGTTTGGAGGACAGGTGTCTGCTGAGAAAGCCAGGAACTTCTCTTTGAAATAGAGAATGTAAACCCCCTCTTTCCAAATTATTATAATTATGAAATCAAGGGCCTTTCAGGCAAAAATATGGGAATTAGGAATAGCAGTTCTTTTCTAGGGAAATTAAAATAGAAATACAGTACTACAAAGAAACAAACTCCAAACCCTGACAAAGTCAGAGTACAACCTGACACCCTGTCAGGCAGGGTGTTGGTAGCAGTCCCATTCAATGGTGATTGCAGTCCCCTTGCAGTGACAGATGTGATTCAGTTGAAGCAGTGCTCCTGCAGAAGGTGCAGTTTCCCTCTAAAGGTCCAGTGGTGATGTGGAGAAATCCAGTTTTCCTCTGGAGTTCAGTGGAGAAAGGGGCTCCCTTAGTGTCTCAAAACCTCTGTTTTTATCTTGGTAAGAAATGTTGGGCTCTTCCCCCTGCCTGATGTAACTTCCAATGGGATGCAGTAATTTTATTAGTCCCACAGTGGGACTCAATGGGCCATTAGCAGAAAATGACTTGCTGGAGGAAGGACGGGTTGTGAAAAGATAAAGAACAATGCCCCGCCTGGTTTCAATGGATGGCCCATTAGTAGAATATCTCCCATGGAGATAAGGATCACTGCTCCCACCCTCAACAGATGGTGATAGAATAGGTACCTTTTATCACACTCTGTATTGTAACATGCGGCTTATAATCAGGTGTGGCTTATATATGGACAAAGAACAAAAAGTTGCCGACACTCGGAAGTGCGACTTATAATCAGTGCAGCTTATAATCATGAAATTACTGTAGATGCAAGATTTATTTGTTTGAACATTGTACTGCTCTGGAGGGACAAAGAAATTTGGTAATTATTGCTGTCTTTGCCCTAATGAAAATTACAGTCTTTGTACATGTGTATCACAGTAAGATGGGGCTGCCTGAGTCCAGAACATGTGTGCAGTGTTTTTTGAGATGTCTTGAGACATGTTACCTGTTGTTGCTATGGATATCTGAACATGAAAGAATTTGACTGTGTGCTTAGTGTGTTGCAAGCTGTCTGGCAAAGGTGAGGAAATTATGCCCTGTTTTGTAGGAATTAATGTTTCATATGGGAGAGTTAGAAAATAAGGGTAAGTGGAGCTATTTGCACTTTACTGAATCTGTTTACGTATCCATGGAACTTGTATCATTATCTCAGAGCAACATGAAAGGAAACTTTAGAGGTGACTGATAATAGGTACATCAGCAGCAGAGCTGTGTTTTGTTGCTGAGGTTAACAGGCAGCTCCACCTGTGCCTGAGCTCCCTGAGGAAAGATGACTCGCACATCAGGGGATAACCAGAAGTAGGACCAACAGCTCAATATTGATTACCCCAGTCAGAAAACCATTGCAAAACTTAGGCTGTTTAATACCATACTTTGTGAACAGTCTTGATTAGAACAACAGTAAATAAAGTGATTTTGATGCTCTGTATGAGGCCATTTTAGGTATTACCTAAATAGTGGGAGGAAGTTACTTACAGTAACCTGTGTTTCATAATTTGAATTATCAGCTGCAGAAGTGTTGCAGTCCAAACCGTGGCAAGAAAAGAGGTTAGTACAGCCTGTGACGATTTTAGCATCCTTCAGTGTAAAGATGATATTTTTCCATTCCCATTGATGCTCTAGTGGATTTTAGTTATTGCAATGCAGCTGTATTCCGTAGATGGAAAAGACGTAGTTTTGAGTTAGTGCTTATTGTGTTTTCCACAAGAAGAGTAAAATATTAAGTGGAGTGCCATGGTCTTAGTATTTTGGACAACAGCAATTCAGTTGCAAAGTTACTTGGTTTCAGGGCAGGAAAAGGTTAAAGGAGGAGGCCATTCTTGGTACTCTTGGTGGCCTAAATTTGCTTTGGGGGAGGGCTAGTAAGAGTAAATAAAATTTTGCATGTTAAATGTTACTATTTTAGCTAAAGAAAGCAGTTTGTAGACAAGAAGTTTCAACTTAATTTGTTTGTGCCATATTGGTCCTTTGAGCACTGTAAAACTCAAAGATTGATCTGGGTTGTACTACATGGGATATTAATTTAGGCAGCATTTCAAATACAGTAATTTCACGAATACAAGCCGCACTGAGTATAAACCGCATCGCTGGGTGTTGGCAAACATTTAGTTCTTTGTCCATAAATAAACCGCACCTGAGTATAAGCTGCTCTGTCGTTCGCAGGGAGGACCCACGTGCAACAAAGTTGCCAAATAGTAACAGAATCGGGGCAGGGTGGGGTTTACTGGCTTGGCTCGGCCGTGCAGGCTCGGGGCTGCTGACAGGGCTGGGTGGCCCAGCTCGGCGCTGCCCCGCGGTGGCAGGGGGGGCACAGAGCCCGCCGGCACCCATGGCAGTGGTGGGAGGTGGGGATGGAACCACCTCGCTCCTGCGGCGGCGGCACGCCGGGATGGGAGCCCCCTGAGCCGCGGGGCCAGCAGCACGGAGCCCCCTGCCTCCCCCCGGCCAGGGGCCAGCAGGAGGGAGCTGCCCCGCCTTCCCCACCCCCTGTGCTACCTGCACAGAGAAACTCCACCCGCCGCGCAACAGAGTAACCAATTTGTAACAGCCGCGTAAATACCGGGTTTTACTGACAGGTGCTCGACTTCGCGGTTTGCACTGACTAGGTTCGCACTTCCGGGGTTGAAAATGTCAGAAAATTATTCACATATTGGCCGCTCCTGAGTATTAGCCGCATTTCCGGTGTGGTAGCAAAATTTTGGTCAAAACAGTGCAGCTTGTATTCGTGAAATTACTGTAATGTAATTCTAGACCAGTATTTTTAATATTGTCATTCAGTGGTTAAGGTGCCTATTCAGATAACTATCAATTGCATTACAGATAGGTTACACCACTTTATAATAATTTGAGCGAAATAAAGTGCGAATATAAATATGTGTTACATTTTCTTATTTTTGTATAAAATTGTGTGTTAAGTCTTACGCAACAGAAGCAAAGCTCTGTTAATGTAAAACTCAGATCACACTATCAAAAACTTATTTTAAATCAAAGAAGCAGGGATAAGGAGCTTTAAATAAGGATAACTTTTTGTAATATTCTTCTCATAAAAGTGCTTGTGTAGGCAAAGTTGCAACAAGCAGATGTGTCAGCTGTAAATGGTAAAGAATCAGTAAGACAATAGAAATCTGCTCTGGTTTTTTTTTTTCTCAGAAAATTAGGCTTGTATGGTCTGTGTATAATATGGGTGATCTTTTGTGAAAACTACTAGACAAACACATGATATTATCATAGAGCAAGTGCTTAGGAACTGTCTTATCAGATGTTTCAGACCTCCAGAGAAAAATGTGCATAAGGCGTATTGTTGCCAAACATGATATCTAAAAATCATTGTTCTGTTTACGGTATCACAAGACTGGCTTAAAATTATGTTTTAATTGTTTGAGGAGTTTTCTTTTGTTTTAGGACTCAAGAATTTTTTAGGATACAGCATATATTTTTTGTATTTTTCTCTCTACAGCTTTTCACTGAACTGGAATGTACAATAAATGAAAGCTGAGGCTTTCGGATAAATCCCAGATGTTAAGTTTGAGCAAAGAGAAAATACAATGAGGCTTGCTGTAAAACTCACAGGGCCAAGAGAGATCTGCACTTGATATGTCTGTAGTTTATAGTTAAATTTTGAACAATTTCATTTTCTGGGACAAGAGCCTGTAGAGCAGGACTTCAGGAAAAAAAAAAAAGCTGTTGTTTTTCATCTATTTAGGTCTGTATTTACTTGATTTGTATGATCTCAACAAACTTTCCACATAGTAAAGTTTTAGTGCGGGGTCATGCTGGGAGTGTTCTACAATTTGAGCTGCATAAGAATAGAGGGGGACTGTGGTGAATTTGCAGTCTCTGAGTACCTGCTGGGAAGACCAAACTTCTAATGTGGAGAAATGTACCACAGTACATAATTATATCCATAAAAGCAGTTTTACATGTAGATGGTTCTCCAGTTGCTTCTTTTGTTAATAGGTGTCCCGGTTTAAAGGGACAGTATTACCAGGAAAAGGAAATTCAGGAACTCACAGGCACAAAAAAGGTATAGGTTGGGAACAACCGTTCTTTACTGATACATCTATAAGACAAACGAAAACGGCATCAGCTATATGAAAGAAAAAAAAAAAAAACAGTGACAGAACAGAACAGAATTCAGTCCCAGTCCCTTTTTCAGTCACCGATGGCTCTCCGATGGACCAGGGCAGGCGGCTTCTCAGTCGCGGCTGCTGCAGGGGCAGGGGAGGGGGCCAGGTGGCCTCACTGCCCCAGGTGGAAGAAAAAAGATGAGGAAGGAATTCTGCTCACCGTGGGCGTCCCAGTTCCCAGTTGTTCAGAGGAAAGCAGGAAGCTTTAGCAGTCCAGATCCAAGAAGCCCGATCCCAACAGGAGAAACGGAACCTCTCTCCTCCAGTTCGGCCGGCGAGCTGTACCAGTTCTCCTACCCCCAGTGTCCTCTTACTTGCCGAAAACAAAAGCAGGACTCCACCTTTCCCTAATGGAGCCATCAGGTTGCTTCAGCTAGTCCTTTGTCTCCAGCTCTTAACGGCTAATCGGAGAGCCATCCCGGCTAGTTTAACATAATAATGGGAAAAATTTCTAAACCTCGCCAACCCACAACATTATCCACCCCAAATTTTTTCCATGCTAACATACTACATTAAATTAGAACCTTTAAATTACATACATACATGCAGTTACAGACACAGTATCATAGGTAGTTCACCCCAGAACAAGGTCTCCTTGGGGTATGCATCGGGTTTCTCCATCCTTTTGCATCACCCACCAGGTACAACCTGGTCCTTGAGCAAAAACCACCCCACGGACAGGATTGTCTTTGCTGGAGGCAGAGTTCACCCAAACAGTTTTCCCTAGCATACCTCTCATGTGTACCACTGGAACCTTATCCCCATCTGGTGTTCCCAAGAGCTCAGATTGGGCAGGGCCTGCTCTGTTAGTGGAACCTCGCGTATTCACTAACCATGTGGCCTTTGGTAGATTACTTTCCCAGTTCTTGAAAGTCCCCCCATCAAGTGCCTTCAAGGTGGTTTTAAGCAGGCCATTGCACCGTTCGACCTTCCCAGCTGCAGGTGCATGGTAGGGGATATGGTACACCCACTCAATGCCGTGTTCCCTAGCCCAGCTGTTTATGAGGCTGTTCTTGAAATGAGTCCCGTTGTCTGACTCAATTCTCTCAGGGGTGCCATGCCTCCAAAGGACCTGTTTCTCAAGGCCCAGGATGGTGTTCCGAGCAGTGGCATGAGACACAGGGTAGGTCTCCAACCATCCGGTGGTGGCTTCCACCATGGTCAGCACGTAGCGCTTGCCTTGGCGGGTTTGAGGCAGTGTGATGTAGTCAATCTGCCAGGCCTCCCCGTATTTATATTTGGACCAACACCCACCATACCAGAGGGGCTTCACTCGCTTGGCCTGTTTGATGGCAGCGCACGTATCGCAGTCATGGATGACTTGAGAGATACTGTCCATGGTTAGATCCACCCCTCGGTCTCGTGCCCATTTATACGTGGCATCTCTGCCCTGATGACCTGAGGCGTCATGGGCCCATCGAGCCAGGAACAATTCTCCCTTGTGTTGCCAATCCAGATCTATTTGTGACACCTCTATCTTTGAGGCCTGATCAACCTGCTCATTGTGTTGGTGTTCCTCATTAGCCCGACTCTTTGGGACATGGGCATCCACATGACGAACTTTCACAGGTAGCTTCTCTACCCGGGTGGCAATGTCTTTCCACTCGTTGGCAGCCCAGATTGGTTTTCCCCTACGTTACCAGTTTGCCTTTTTCCACCTTTCCAGCCAACCCCATAGAGCATTGGCTACCATCCACGAGTCAGTATAAAGGTAGAGCTTTGGCCACTTCTCTCTTTCAGCAATGTCCAGGGCCAGCTGAACAGCTTTGAGTTCAGCAAATTGACTTGATCCACCTTTTCCTTCGGTAGCTTGTGCAACCTGTCGAGTGGGGCTCCATACGGCTGCTTTCCACTTCCGGTTCATCCCCACGACGCGGCAGGAGCCATCGGTGAAAAGAGCGTAGCATGTTTCATCTGTTGGCAGTTGGTTATACGGTGGGGCTTCCTCAGCGCGGCTCACTTGTTCTTGCTCCTCATCATCGGCGAGACCAAAATTTTCACCTTCTGACCAGTTCATAATTATCTCCAAAATCCCAGGGCGATTTGGGTTTCCGATGCGGGCGCGTTGTGCGATGAGGGCAGTCCACTTGCTCCATGTGGCATCGGTGGCGTGGTGGGTAGAGGGAACCTTTCCTTTGAACATCCACCCCAGCACTGGTAGTCGGGGTTCCAGGAGGAGTTGTGCTTCCGTCCCAATCACCTCTGAGGCAGCTTGGACTCCTTCATAGGCAGCCAAGATCTCCTCTGTGGGAGTGTAGTTGGCTTCAGACCCTCTGTAGCTCCGGCTCCAGAATCCCAGAGGTCGGCCTCGAGTCTCCCCAGGCACCTTCTGCCAAAGGCTCCAGGACAAGCCATGGTTCCCGGCTGCAGAATAAAGCACATTCTTTACCTCTGGTCCCGTCCTGACTGGGCCAAGGGCCACTGCATGAGCGATCTCCTGCTTGATCTGGGCAAAGGCTTGCTGCTGCTCAGCACCCCAGTGGAAATCGTTCTTCTTACGGGTGACCAGGTAGAGAGGGCTCACAATCTGGCTGTACTCAGGAATGTGCATTCTCCAAAAGCCTATGGCACCTAGGAAAGCTTGTGTTTCCTTCTTGCTGGTTGGTGGAGACATTGCGGTGATCTTATTGATGACTTCAGTGGGGATCTGGCGCCGTCCATCTTGCCACTTTACTCCCAGGAACTGGATCTCTCGGGCAGGTCCTTTGACTTTGCTCTTTTTAATGGCAAAGCCGGCTCTCAGCAGAATCTGTATGATCTTTTCTCCTTTCTCAAATACCTCCACTGCCGTGTTCCCCCACACAATGATGTCATCTATGTATTGCAGGTGTTCTGGAGCCTCACCCTTTTCCAGTGCAGCCTGGATCAATCCATGACAGATGGTGGGGCTGTGTTTCCACCCCTGGGGCAGACGATTCCAGGTGTACTGCACGCCCCTCCATGTAAAGGCAAACTGAGGCCTGCACTCTGCTGCCAGGGGAATGGAGAAAAATGCGTTGGCAATGTCGATGGTGGCATACCACCTTGCTGCCTTGGACTCCAGCTCGTACTGGAGTTCCAGCATGTCCGGCATGGCAGCGCTCAGTGGTGGAGTGACTTCGTTCAATGCACGATAGTCCACAGTCAATCTCCATTCTCCATCAGACTTGTGCACGGGCCAGATGGGGCTGTTGAAGAGTGAGTGAGTTTTGCTGACCACCCCTTGGCTCTCCAGCTCACAGATCATTTTGTGGATGGGAATCACGGCATCTCGATTCGTCCGGTACTACCGGCGGTGCACTGTTGAGGTGGCAATTGGCACTTGTTGCTCTTCCACCTTCAGGAGTCCCACTGCAGATGGGTTTTTTGACAGTCCAGGCAAGGTGTTCAACTGCTTAATGCCCTCTGCCACTACAGCAGCTATTCCAAAAGCCCATCTGTATCCCTTTGGGTCTTTGTAGTAGCCACTCCTGAGAAAATCTATGCCTAGAATGGGCGGTGCCTCTGGGCCAGATACAATCGGATGTTTCTGCCACCCCTCTCCTGTCAGGCTCACCTCAACTTCCAGCAAAGACAATTCCTGTGATCCCCCCGTCACCCCAACAATGGAAACACGCTCTTCCCCCACATGTTCTGATGGTATTAGAGTGCATTGTGAACCAGTATCAACTAATACCCTGTATTCTTGTGGTTCTGATGTGCCAGGCCATTGGACCCACACCATCCAATAGACTCTGTTATCCCGTGCCTCTCCCTGGCTCGAGGCAGGGCCCCTCTAGCCCTGGCTATTATTCCTTTCCTGAGCATACATAGTGGAGGTTCCTTCAAGTGGGTCTGACAGATCATACTCCCTTCTGTAATGCCCAGCGCCTTGGTCATGGGAGGTTGAGGCTACCTTCACTTTAGTGTAGCTCCCTCGGTTAGCATTTCCCTCCCTGAGTTGACGCACCCGTGCTGCCAAGACAGAAGTGGGTTTCCCATCCCATTTTCCCATGTCTTCCCTATGGTCACGCAGGAAAAACCATAGGTCAGCTCGTGGGGTGTACCCTCTTCCACTAGCTGAGGGGCGTGGGGCTGTAACCTTGGGGTATGAGGCTCGCACTGGTGCTGCCTTGATCTTCCTGATCTCCTCCCTCATCTCACTTATGTCACCTCTCATCCCCCTCACCTCCTTCATCTCCTCCCTCATCCCCCTCACCTCCTGGACCACGGAAGAAACCTGGGCCTGCACTACGCCATTCATCATACTGTGAAAATCCCTAAGCTTGTTAGCAACAGAGCTCACTGTTTCTCGGTGCTCATCAGCATTAATCATTGCAATGAAGGTGGTGTATTGAGATGGCCCTCGGTTTGCCAGGTTCCACAGCATGTGACCTGTGCACCTGACCTTGTCAGGGTCATTGTCATGCTGTCCATCCCTCCCAAAGAGTACCTCCAGTACCGCCACCTCTCTCAGCTGTTGAATCCCTTCCTCAACGGTTTTCCAATGCGTTCTATTATGGTACTCCTGCATTCTTTCTCTGTTGACAAACCTCTCTCTTACACTCATTAAAAGCCGCTCTCAGAGGGGAAGGGGGCCTGACTCCCTTACGAATATTTGGTCCACACCTGAGTCCTGGGACAAGGATCCCAAATTCCTTGCCTCTGTACCATCCAAGTGCACACCTGTACCCATAAGGTCCCAGACCCGAAGTAACCAAGTTGTCAAAGCCTCCCGGCCCTGTCGTGCAATATCTTTCCGCAGATTGCGGAGATTTTCATAAGACAGGGACTCAGTGATGATTTCAACCTCTGGCTCCCCTGCTGGTTGTGAGGGCCCTCCTCTCTGGTCCTCTTTGTCTAGGTGCCTTGTTTTCATTTTAGACTTCCTAGTTTCTACAGGGGCGACTGCTGCTGGCTGTGAGTGCCCTTGCAATTCAGCTGGACCCTGGGCAGATGTAACACCTATGGGTTCCACTACAGCATCACTGGATTCTCCCCCTTTATGGCAGGGCTTGTCACCAGCTGGGGAGAGGTACTCCTTCATCATCTGGCCCATCTCACTCATCTGCTTCACTAGAAGCCCCACCCACTCCGGGTGGTTTCTTTCTGAGATGGGCTGTGGGGCAGGGTCAGGCTCTGGGGCAGCATCCCTAGTCTCTGGGGTAGGGTCAGGCTCTGGGGCAGCATCCCTATTTCCTGGAGTAGGTATCAGAGTTGTTATCCAGCTCAATCCCCCGTTATCTCTTAATGTTAAATAGGACAAGCCTATCAGTAACACCAGCCACTGTACGATATCATTAGCATTCAGAGGAAATCTGAACCCTTCAAAAACTGGTGGGGTAGACCCAAAAATTTGGGTGAGGGGTTGGGAGAAAATTTCTCCTGGTGTTATTCCCTCACAGTAGGTGCCATTATTAAAGTAGTCCCAAAAACATGCATTTAGTGTGTGGCATCCCTGAATCCATGTACCCGCCGTCCAAAGGAAGTTAAAAATCCATGAATTCCTCACCTTATCAACCCATAAAGCAAGTTCGATAACAGTCACAGTAGCCTTAGTTACAGGACCCATGCTTATGTAAGGGTTTGCAAATGGGAGATATACATGTATGAACACGTGCAGCCCAAACCAGATTAAACTGGAACACATGTTACTAGCACACACAAAAAAAAACCAATCTCAGGCAACTGAAGAACTGTTATTCCTTAACCTCGTGCCACACGTTCCGGGCGCCAAGATCTGTCCCGGTTTAAAGGGACAGTATTACCAGGAAAAGGAAATTCAGGAACTCACAGGCACAAAAAAGGTATAGGTTGGGAACAACAGTTCTTTACTGATACATCTATAAGACAAACGAAAACGGCATCAGCTATATGAAAGAAAAAAAAAAAAAACAGTGACAGAACAGAACGGAATTCAGTCCCAGTCCCTTTTTCAGTCACCGATGGCTCTCCGATGGACCAGGGCAGGCGGCTTCTCAGTCGCGGCTGCTGCAGGGGCAGGGGAGGGGGCCAGGTGGCCTCACTGCCCCAGGTGGAAGAAAAAAGATGAGGAAGGAATTCTGCTCACCGTGGGCATCCCAGTTCCCAGTTGTTCAGAGGAAAGCAGGAAGCTTTAGCAGTCCAGATCCAAGAAGCCTGATCCCAACAGGAGAAACGGAACCTCTCTCCTCCAGTTCGGCTGGCGAGCTGTACCAGTTCTCCTACCCCCAGTGTCCTCTTACTTGCCGAAAACAAAAGCAGGACTCCACCTTTCCCTAATGGAGCCATCAGGTTGCTTCAGCTAGTCCTTTGTCTCCAGCTCTTAACGGCTAATCGGAGAGCCATCCCGGCTAGTTTAACATAATAATGGGAAAAATTTCTAAACCTCGCCAACCCACAACAATAGGAGTGTGTGAACTCCTAACATTAGAACCTCAGATCTGGGAGAATTTAGGTGAAACACCTTCCTGCTGCCCCCAAAGTGCCAGCACACTGTCTGTTTGATTTACCAAGCAGTGAACTGTGAATACATCAGCGTCTGTCCTTCTCAATGGTGGCATGTAACATAGGGCACAATAGATGAAACAGAGCAAGAGAAGGGAGTTGGGAAGTCTTAGCTTCCAACACAGCAGCTGAAGGGGCTGGCCAGAACAATTAACTCCTATCTTCCTCTCATTATTAATCTCACTGGAGCAGAAGATGTAGAATAGTTGAATGAAGCTCTCACCTTGACTTTAATTCCTAGACTGAATTTTCTGGTTTGTATTTACTACTAAAATGGAAGCTACTTTCTTTCCAAAACACGTTTCCTTTGTTGGCGTAAGACACCTCTGTGCCTAGAAAATGTGGAAATTCTGAAAGACAAAGTTTAAAATGTTAAGTCAATCTGAGTATTGCTTGTCAGCTTAATTTGACTTTCCACAGTTAATGGGCTGCAGAGGGACAGTTGCCATCCTCTCATCACAGGGCTTTCATGCCACTAGGCTTATAAAATGAGCAATGTTCTCCAAACAAGTATATCTAATATCATTTGGCCTCTTTTTGTCCCATGTACTTCAGACTTTGTATGGAATACAGACCTGTTAAATTCCCCTTGTTACTCTGCTCATACTTTATCAATTCTTCACAAATATTGATGTCTTTTCACACATTTTTGGGGAAGGGTGGTCTAGACAGCACAGTGTTTTGTGCCAATCTTGAAAAGCTTTTGTGTAACCCTATCTTTGCCAGCATTATGTACATATTAGGATCTATCCTTCTTGGTAAGGTTTACCTGATAAGAATTTCCATCAGTTTGCCTCTTGTGTTTAAGGAGCCTGTGCATACTCATGCGACCATACATACTTTTGGTTTGTTTTGTCCTTAGTTTACTCTTTATCTTGTAGACCTGAAATCCATGAAAACTGTAGTCTTCAGCTGCTCTACAAGGCAAACCTTGATCTTCCCTTCTGTACTTTTTTGCTTGCATTGCTATGTGTCTGCCACTCTTTCCAGTAAGGTATTTCCAGCAAAAAATACCCTACAGAACAATCTTCACTAGTGCTTCAACTTTCAATTTTATTGTACAATATTCTGGAAACTAATTTTTTATCTACATTTTTTGCTCAGTCTCCTGTTACTGAATCTTCTCTAAATCTTGACTATTTGTGAATTTTTATGTTAGTGTTGTCTCAAATTTACTTTTGATTTCTAAAGGTAAAATAAAATAAATTCATAAATACAGAATGAAAAGGATTTTCTTCCAAAATTAGATGATATGTTTCAGCAGGACAGTCTCTAAGGAAATGCAAGTCCCACCTGATCCAGTGCAGTTGTTCAGAGGAAACAGTTGCAAAGATTTGTTTAATGTCTTTTCTTGATGCCACTTTTACATGAAGGCTACGTTTCACATTCAAAGAATCCCAGACTCTTTGAGATTGGAGGGTAGCTCTGACTGTCATCTGGTCTACCTGCCCTGTTCAACCAGGGCCACTTTGAGCTGAGTGGGCAGGACCCTGTCTGTTTGGGAGGGAGATGCCAAAATCACCCTGGGCAGCCTGTGCCCATGACTGGTTACCCTCACAGTGAAAAGCTCTTTGCTGATGCTCAGTGAGAACCTCCTGTGTGAACTACAGAGAGGTTGAATTATTCTCCAGGTCACAGACAGGGCACTTAAATGGCAGTAGAAGTTGTAAGTACAGGAGTCCTTTTAGAGAAAAATGCTTGTTCTGCAGGAGCATGAGCAGAAATTCTAAAGGTGTACAAAGCAGAAGTGAAAACAATGCTCAACCGTAAGTAGTTGATAACTGTATAGACTTCTCAGTATGTATAGTACTGAGAAACATATGTTTCTAGATTATCATGCATAAAAAAATAACAAATATATAGACTGACTGATATGAAATGAGATACTGCCTTAATACTTCCTTCAAGAAAGAATTTGTATGCTTTCTTCAAGAATGCTTCAGGGAAAGGCAGAAAAACCATTGTCACCCACATATAGATATCTATTTCTTAATGTAAGAATTAATAAAGAACTTGAAATGATGGGGGTTATTTTTAGAGTCAGAATCATACAATATCCTGAGTTGCAAGGGACCCACAAGGATCATCTAAGTGTAGCTCCTGACCCTGGACCAGACAGCCCCAAGAAGTTGTACAAATTGGGACAACCATGAAATATTACAGAAACAGCTCTATTATATCCTTTGTTGTAAACAGGTGGGTTTGTCTGAAAGATACTTGCAGCTCAAGAGTGAACCTACTTGTAAAAACAGACATGAATTTGGAAATGGCAGAAGCCAGACGATTTAGAAAAATCACTGGTAAAAAAGGTATCTTTTCATGGAAAACTCGGGCCAAAGAAAATTGCCTTTTTTTGCTGTTTCAAGGCACAGAATTCCTCAATCAGGTCTAATAAAAGAAGTCACTGTCTCCTGTGCATCACTATGAGAGCACTAAAACGAAGCAGACTGTCTAGGAATGCAATAAATCATACGGGGTCATTGCACTAATGAACAGTTCAGGCCCAAACTCTCATTAGCTTTGTCTGTAGAAAGAGAAAACTGGTAAAACAGGAAAAGGCCTGGGGGAAGCTCTTTGCTGATACTGTCTTAAACTTTTATTGTTGAAAGATACGCTTTAGCTAATTTCAGACCCAATAAAAAGTAAATATTTTGTGATTAGGAACAGATGGATAAGAGCAGAAAACCCAAGTGCATAAAGCCATAAATAAGTCCTTGGGATAAGGACCTGTAAAACTTGTCAAAAAGTATTGCTTAAGTGACTAAAGATACCCTCTGTTAAGTAGAAGCATGGTGCTATTGGCACTAATCCATGTTCATATATGGAAGGTGTATTTTTAGTTCCTTCTGAAAAGCCAAATTTTTTCTTTAATAACATTAATTTTTAGGTTAAAAGCAACTGTTTCCTCTGGGTACGCTCTCACCCAGACTTCTCAGTCAAAAAATGAAAGTTTTATTTCCAATATTTAGCAGTTTTAATATTTATGCTAATTTGTATTTCTTGGAATAAATCTTCTGATAGGGCTGTTTAAGGAGATAAAGTAAATAGTTTCAAAAGTTATTGGGAGCCCTTTTTCTGCATGTATGGATGATCATATGTCTTTCATAAAGAGTTTCTGTGGTTTGAGTTCTCAAAATGATCTTGCTAAAGTAGAACAAAAGATGCAACTTTGTATATATTTATATTCGTTTATTTCTGTGATATTGACCCAATTAGTTAAAGCTGGGAGGAAGTTTTCACACAGAGTAATTTCACTGGTATTTTTGTGCCTCATAAAGAGAATGAGACTAGGCTTTTCCCCCTTTTTACATTTCAGACAAGAATTTAAAAAAATAAATTAGTGAACTTTTAGTAGTGAAATAGTCTCTGCACCTATGTGGGTTTTTTTACTTTTTAGACTTCTAGCACTTGAAAGCCAAATATAACTGTCTTTTAGTGTTTGCTATTTTTTTGAGGGAATGAACTTACATTAAAATTCATGTTGAAATTAATAGCGGAAAAATGCAGTTAATGGAAATCTGCAGAAACCCGTTCTCAGCTAGTAATTTTGCTGCAAGAAGCATAAATTGGTGGATAAATTGACAGATGTTTAAAAGTAGCCTGCAACTAGACAACTGAAATTAGTTTGCTGATGTCTTTAAAGTTTGTATGGACACTTGTTCTTCATCACTGCAGTCTGTTTCATATTATCATGATTATTTTACAGCTAAAAATCTTATAAGGTTTTACAGAAACTCAGGAAGGAAAAAAAAAATTTTTAAAAAATGCTTGATTTTCAGAGCAGTGTCAAGTGACACTGCAGTGTGTTTCAAAAAGGTCTGATGCTGCGGACCACGTAAGAATCTCTCTTGGTACTCTGAAGTGGGTTCTGTTGTTGGTTGGGTTGGGCTTTGTTCCACAGGATTGATTCAGTTGTATATAAGTGGCATACACCCACACAATCAGGTACAGAGTTTGTATTTTGACTGTGTGTCTGCGAGAACTGGAGCTGGTGTTGATTTAAGGAGAGCAGATGTTAATGATGTTTTTCTCGAGCATTCTATTGCCCAAATAGGCATCTCTCATCGTGAGAAAAGGCAACAAAAGGCAGTAAATCTGCCTGCTCTATTATGAAGAACAACAATAGATTGATTTGTGGAGACAAAGCAACTGTGAGGCTTAGGTAGTCTGTCTGCATGAAAACTGTTTTACAGACCGGATATTTCTGCTGTCATTTTTGAGAACAATTTAATTCTATCTTAATCATGAGGCAAGGAGAGTCAGAAAATGTTTGTTAGCCTGGCTACCACTATGATAACACAGTTGTATAAAATTTAAAGTGTAAACAGGTTTTCTTTTCAATAGTAGATCATTATTTCCTAATCTGATTTTCACTCTTCCTTCTGTATGGCCATTTCTTGTTTTGTGTTCCCTGTTAGCATCCTCTCTGCCCACATACCAGATTCATGCTTTGTCTCATGTACACAGATGAGTGTGCAAGGATGTACCCCTATAAGGAGTCATGCAACCTAGGGGCAGGAAGCAAGACTCTTCAGTACCGAAGAGCAAAATAGCACAGAGCAAAATATACAGAATTTTTGGATAAAGCAATAGGATTTCCTCATTAAAATAAAGGGAAATTCACACATTTTAAACAACAGTCAGAAAAAAATCTGTAGAACTGTTTGTTAAATAATATAAACTGATTTTAATAACCCTGTTTAAAACTTCAGTTCTCTTTTGTAATTGGTAAATTCTAGATAATTTCTCTTTGTAACCAAATATACCTTCTGGTTCAATCACATTTACAGTCTGCGAGTTTTGGTACATATGGAAAATGTTAAGATTAACAGAATTTCAGTACCAGCATAAAAGTTTAATTTTAAGACTTATTTTCTAAGGAAGATGAAAGAAAACTGTCTGAGGTTTTCTGGCGTTTAGTGTGGTCTGCTCAGGTCTTTTGTTTTTTAATTCCACAATGTCATTGCTAATTTGAAAAACATTGCATCTCCAGTATGACAATGACAGAGATGCCTTAAGTCCATTATAAACTCATTTAGGCTCTCATGTTGTATAATCTTTCAAACAAGCCATTGGAAACTTCTTGATAGGCTTTGACAAAGAACTAGACATGATGCAGTAATGTGTATGTATGGTGAGTGCAATAGCGATTTCCACAATGTTTGCCTCACTGACACCTGAAATTAAGGTATTTGAGCATTATTTGGCCCCACAGTTTGTTGTTTTGGTGGGTTTTTTTGACAGAATGTTTTAGGCAGTAACTAACAATGAGTTTTTCTAGGCAAACAAAAAAAAATTCTCTTAAAATGTTATTTATTTTCTTTTTTTCCTTTTAAGTCTGAACAGCCCAGTCCTGCCAGTTCCAGCTCCAGTTCCAGTTCCAGTTTCACACCATCTCAGAACAACGGACAACAAGGTACCAGTAAAGGAAAAGAAATTGAAAGGAATGTGTGAAATGAAGGGGCCAATAAAAACAGAACTCATGGCATCTCATTACCTCTTTTCTTCTGTTTCACTGCCTGAACTGGCCACAGTTTTGATTTAGAGACTTTTCTGCAGCGTGCTTTCAAATGTGGCTGTAAGGGCAAAATAAAAAGAGAAAGAAACTGTGAATCTGAGAAAAGGGTGTGGATAGTGGTTGTTTTGAAGGACTAAATACATACCATTCACTTAACAGAGGCTAAATCCAAAAGAGCTTTTGTTTCTGAGTTGTCCTTCTGCAGGGTTAGGTAGCATGGGACCTGGCTCCACCTGCAGCCCTGGAAGAGTGTGGTATCCCATGGGTTGCCAACAGAAACCCAGATGAGTTTATGCAGATGCTTTCAAAGGCTGTGATCATACTGTGCTACTGGGAAGTTTTAAGAGCACACAGTTTTTACTTCAAATATATGGCAGGGAAGGATGATGGTTAGACTTTAAAGTTCGCGTTTTGGTTTTCTGGCTAATAATTTCAGTTTACTTGAAACTCAATAAGGAATGCATTTTCTTCCTGGAGGCTTTGCCAAGGCATGTTTTCTGTGTATAAGTTGATATTCATTCTCCATGATCTATTAAACTACATAGTTCCTGGTTGGCTTCTTTCCCTGGTTTATAAGATTGTACAACTGATACATTCTTAATGAGCTTTTGTTTTATTCTTTGGTTAAGGAGCACTAAAAAAGCAGCCTTTGACTAAACAAAATTGTTTATTTTAGCTGTTTATATTCCTCAATGGTGGACTTGATTTAAGGCTATGACAATACATTAGTGCCTCAGGCACTCTGATTTTAAATAGATTTTCACATGATGCATGTCTGTTCTACTGCCTTTTCTGTAGGTGACTGGTACTGATTTTTTGATGTTTTCTGGCAGTGTTACTCCACATGAAAGAAGACAAGATCTGAAGTGAACTGTAGTAATGACTGGCTTCAGACAGTCGATATTTACCTAAGAATAAACAGATACGATGAACTGCCACTTTTGTTCTCACTAAAACCTTAGTTGTATGAGCTGTCCATTACAAGCCAAAAGACTTGGATACCCACTTCTGCATCTGTTATTTTTGCCGGGAAAAACTTTGTTGAATTAGTAGTTTCTTCTGAGCAGACTGGTCCCATCCATCTTTTCTGGATCATATGCAAGATGTATCACAGATTTCAGTTCTTCATACCTTCTCTAGGACAGATGGGAGGTTTGTCCTCCAATGTGAACAGTTCTGAAGTGCAAATGGTATATTCATCTTCTCTTTTTTTGCCACAGTAAATAGTGGTTCCTGCTTCTTTCTGGGAGCTCCAGAAACTCCAATTAACTAAGCATGTTCACTGCCCAGGCCATGAATTTGTATATCAAAGATATGGAGCATACCATGGCATGTTCACTCTGTATGATGTACTCTGGTCAGAAGCCATGCTTTTTCCCTTAATTGGAATTTACTTGCTAGGACTGTTGCTCTTTTTCAGTTGCATTTAGACTCCAGTGCTCACTCAGATGTCAAAAAAACACAGTATAAACTTTTCTCACCTCTTTTTGCATAAGCAGCAGGCTTACCTGAGATTTCTCAAGTTCTTCTGTCCTTGAGGCTTACTTTGATATTAATCTGTTTTCTTACCAAGAAAACTTGCTCATGGGCAATTCCTAATTTTCAGTTTCTCTTTAATTATTCTGATATCTCATGAGGTAACAACTTCTCGAACTTTTAAAAAGGTTGTTAGGGAATTTATAGTGAATGTTACCAAAGAGCCGAAAATTGCTATCCATGCTAGGGAAAAAAAAAACAAAAAAACCAAAACTAATAATTAATGTTTTGCTGATTGGTAGAAAAGTCTGCTGAAAAGTTAGTTGGTAATGTGCTTTTCAGGCTCCCAGACATGCTAAGTGAGAACTTGTTTGAATGACAGGTTGTCCAATGCTTATGGGGCTGTCAGTGGTGGGTGTGTCTGAGGAGTCCAAGTTTCTTTTTATTAATGCTGCTATAGAAGCCCTTTCCCTCCTTCAAGGGTCAGATGGTAAGTTATTCAGTCAGACTACAAGTTGTCATTTGCAACTGAGCATTGTCTGCCTGAGATGAAACAGGGACAAAAAATGGAGCACAGCTCAGCTGCTTCTACATATCAGCTGTGGGTGCATGGACAAGAAGCACTTCCATGCTGTCACTTATACAGATGTCTGGTCAACCAGGAGTATACCCTTCAGCACTATCTATTTTTTTTCCTAGGGTGTGAGAAAAGAGTAGTTTCTCTGAACCTGCCCAAACTGTGCCAATTTGCAAAAATTCTATGGCAGCCATAGTGATAAACCATTCCAAACAACAGCTTTGAAGTCACTTGCACAAAACCAATCAAAATGCCTGTGGCCTGAACTTTGCTGTTTCTGGAACAGTCCATAAAACTGTTCCCCCATGAAGGGAACACTGTCATAACCCTGTTATGAGTATGATTGACAAATGTCTAGTTTCTCTGCTGGCTGTGACCAGGGAGGACACTCTTTGACTCAGTTTCCCCATTAGCAAATAGAGAGTTGAAAGCTTCATCTCAGGCTCACTGTGTTCATGTTAGTACTGTGTTTCTTGGGCTGAAGGAATTACAGCCATAATAGTAATTGCTGTTGCTACAGCCATCAATTTCTGCTTTCAATTGCTGCTTCATTTCTTAGATGGGCTGTACTTCATGGTTTAATGTCGTGTGTCACCAGGACATTTCACTTTCTTCCCTCTTTTAATCTACTTTTGCCCATTCTTATTTAAGTACACTTCCCAGATCTATCAAACATAGTTCTCTTTCTGTAACTGTCTCTTAGAGCAAAAAGAGTGAAAATCAAACCTCAAATTTAGTTTAATGCAGTGTTGTGAGCAAGTCATGCTTTGTACAGTCCTGTTAATTCAGGAAAATTGGTAATGTGATGTTGGGTGGTATTGATGCAGTTTGTACTTATCAACATGGGTGAAGTACTTACTCCATTTCAAATTGACCCTGAAATAATGGGAACAGCTGAAGTTAAAATACATGAAAACCAAGAAGACAAAGTGACTGCCTTGTACACAGGACAATTTAGTCAGAGTGATTTGTTAGAACCAACTTCTCATACATAGATTAACCTAACAAATGTACTAACACTGATCAATGTCACTGTAGATCTTTAATCACTTATAATGAGAAAGCAAAAAATACTAAACCCCAGCAATACAAAAGAAGCATGCTTTTAGCAAGCATATATTTCATGTCAATTTCTCCTGTCATGACAGTATTTTGCTTACATCAGCTATGGTTCAGGGTGCAAATAGTTCTAACACTTGAACGTGTGAGCCACTTCATCGTCATGAGTAAGTCTGTTGAAGCTGAGTTGCTCATGTGAGTAAAGGTTCACTAAAACATGGACAGGCCCCTGCAGTATAATCCCATAGTGCATTACTTTGTTCAATTTTTAAGACTCTCCTCTCTCTACACTGTGTGTGGAAGATTGTAAACCTGGGTAAATTGCCCAAAACACTTGGAGGTAAACTTCATTGTGTTCTACTGTCTCTGTTGTTTCAGGCCCGTTGAGGACTATAATGAAAGATCTGCATTCAGATGATAATGAAGATGAATCAGATGAAGCAGATGAGAAGGACAATGATTCTGAGTTGGAACAACCTGTAAATACACGAGGAGGAAGCAGGAGTCGAAGGTGAGTGTCTCAAGATTGTGAGTGACCTGCTGACCAAGAAGTGTAGTGCTTGTTACTAACAGGGTGTTCTTGGAGTGGGAAATGGGCAAAAAATTCACGCTTTCCAAAACATCTGTACATAAAAGAGCCCTTCTTAAACACTAACACAAATAGCCATTCCTGATGCAACTCTTCCTGTACTAATCAATATGGTTATGATGATCCTCATTTGTTTGACTTGATTTCATGCCATTGTGACTTGAGGAGTTACAATTACTCCCTAAATTAGAGAAAATTGTTCTTCAACTCTTGAACAAGGCATTCTATACATAGTCACCTCTTTGCTTGCCAGTTTTAGATTATTAAGTTGTTAAATTAAATCCAAATCAATGAAATTTGAATTTCAAGTTTATTCTGCATGCAGTAGATAATACAAAAGAGTGCATCAGAAGGTAAAGCAAGAATCTATCACAGAAATTCTAATTTCATTTTTTTAAAAGAAGCTTCTCCATCCTTCCTGCAACCTTCAGAAGGCATTCCAAAATTTATCTGGTGGTCATGCAGCTTGAAGCTCCATCTGAATGGTTTTCAAGGTTATGGAAGACCTGAAACTGCCTCTCTCAAACGCTCTTCATGTTAGGTTCTTTATGTAATTCAGAGGATTTTCCTGTTAGTGGACAGCATTTGAGTTCCAGTGTCAGCTAGTGCTTGAATGGGAAGATAACAGGAAAACTTTAATGAATGTCAGCTGCTTCCCTGGGATACTTTAGCTGTACTTTAGCAGCTGGAATCAAGGAGGAAAAGACCAAGATGACTTGCTGTTTGAGAACTTGTTGGTGTCAGTGATTGTATAAAGGGTTGTTTCAAGCTCAGCTTGTCTCCGAGTGTGGAGATTTTATTACAAGTTTTTAATAGAACTTTAAGGCTGTTGTTTCTCTACTTCTTTTTATCCCAAATAACTAATGGATTTTTTTCCCAACAAAAAAATTGTCCCTGTTCATAAGTAAGTGAAGGGTGAAACGGATTAGGAGCTGAGCTTTTTGTGTGACCTGTCCTGAGATGCTAGGTTTTTAAATTTTCATCAGGAAAAAATGCTTCTTTTGAGAATAAACAAGGAACTTTTCAGTAAAACGTGTATTCAGGTGGGAAATAAAATGTTCGGAAAGCTTTTAGAAGAGCAGAAGAGTATCCCTAAAGAGCAGTTTCCTCCTTTGACATAGCTGTGAACTGAGCTAGGGAGAAGCAGTTCAATTGTGTAGGTGTTTAACCATTTCTGTAACATTAGCTGCTGTTAACTTTGTCTCAGTGGAGTGCAGACAGGCAACCTGCTTCTCTGTGCTGCAGTTTCTGCCAGAGTGCAGCCCTGCTCAGATGCCTCTGTGTCATGTGACCTTGATGAACAATAGCCTGCTTTGCAAGGGATTGGTCATTGTAAGTCCCTACCTCAAAGTCCAAGGCTATCTCATCCCACTTGACAGCCCTTTGTCTGCACATGTAATGCTGTGTCTCTTCTTCCCGGCAGGGTTAGTCTGAGTGATGGCAGCGATAGTGATAGCAGCTCAGCTTCCTCATCGCTGCGTCATGATCCAGCACCACCTGTACTGAAAACCAGCAACAGCCAGGTAAAAAAAAATGCAGTTTGGCTTTGTATTAGCAGTAGATACAGTTGACATCCAGCTCAAGACTTTATTGACTGTCTCTTCTCCTCTCCCCCACCAATGTTTATCTAGATAGATACAATATTTTTTTTACTGCAGTAGAAGATACAATAGTTTTTATTTTGCATCAGGGTACAGCTATCATGGTTACTATTTCTGAGGTAGCAACCTAGAGTAGCTCTGTTTTTCAAAGAAAATAAAGGGACAAATGAGAATTAGCTTTTGGGCAGTACCTCACTCCCAGTAAGTCACTCTCTCTAAATATAAAATTAAGTATAAAAACTTATATTCTTTACAAAATAAAATACACCATTTTTCAGTTACCTAAGGAGGCAGGATTCATTCCCAGTGTCAATTGTATCATACACAAAGCTGTTAGCACACATACTGGCACTAAATGGCTACTTACAGTTATGATATAGTTAAAATAACGTCTACGTGCACTAACACAAGTTCATGGTTTAAAGGGTGAGCTTCATAGGTGGGTTTTTCTATATTTCGTCTCTGTTATTGCTTCAATTATCTGGCAGATTATTTACTTGCCCTTGTTTATCTATTAAGAATTTCAATACAAGCTATAGTAGGAAATGATTTAATGAATAAATATTATTATTCAAGTTAGCCAAGTTCAAATATACCATGGGGAATAAAAACCCTACAAACTAGGAAGTACGTTGTGCACAGAGAGAAGGTAATTCCATGTGCAGAAAATATTCTTATTTTCTACCACTGTAGGCTCTTCTAAGTTGTCTATACAAAAGTGACAGGTTTTTAAGAGGTAGTCTTGAGGTTAAAAAGCTGTCTGTGGGGGGGAAGAATATTGGATTTACTGACCACATGAGCACAAGGAAAATAAAAAACCTGTCCATGGCTTGTTGTTTAATGAAGACTAGTTTCTAAAGAGCCAATGCAATTGTTAAGTGATTGTAAGTTTTAATATCAGCAGCCCACTCACCAGCAGCCCAGTCACCTCTTTTGTGTCCCTTTGCCTATTGGTGATGTAGTAGAAGGTCTACCTCCACATTTAGACACTCCAAACAATAGCTGTGTGTCTGCTAAAATACCTTTACATACCTTCTTCCATTTCTGTAATTGAACCAAATGTTATAATCAAGCTGAAAATTGAAAATTTCAGGAAACATTGTGAGAATTCAGATTGTGTGGACTATAGTGTCCTAGTTTGGAGCAAGACATATAGCATATAGCCACATTTGACATCTCTTCTTGGTAACGTGTGCTGCTTGCCAGGATGAAATCAGGTTTGTTAACTAAGTTCCTTTATAGAACTGAAGAGCTAAGACAGAATTTGTATTTGTATTAGCTTCATCAGACATGATTAATGTTGTATTTCATCTATAGAGTGCTTAAGATGTTAATTTTTAACTGCATGTCAAGAGCACTGTAAGGAAGCTGCTTTTTCACATATACTGTGTTCTTGGCAAGATTCTGTTTGAAACCAAGAATTTTCTTCCTGTGAAAACAAATGCATCTAAAAAGATACCAAATCCATGATTAAAGGTCTGGGTTTTTGTAGGGTTGCATGGGGGTTTTTTAAAGACAAAACTCTTCTGCTACTGACCTACGCAGCAGTAACCCTAGAGGGTGTCAAACAGAACTACTGGAATTGTTATTCAAAAATGTTTGTTTTGATTCTGAACGTGCATCACTCTTGGCTAAGTAAATCAAGTAAGGTTAACTCAGATCTGCAGTCACTGTCACTAGACAGGGAAATAGCTGTCATTTTTGAGAGGCTGGTAAGCCTAGGAAGGACATATGCAATTTAATAATTTATACCAAGGGAAGGAGAAACAAGAGAGAACTTGGGGGTAAAATTTCAGCAGGCTTCTAGACCTGTCCTTACAGACTTTATTTTCTTGTTTTAATTACCAAGTTTTATCCTGTGTTGTGGCTGTTGGGTATGGTTTTGGAGTTAATCATGCTAGTGATGTTAGTCTCATTTACAATGAAATGTGAAACATAATCTCCCATTATATGTGATTACTTAGTTTTCTTCGATGTTTTTCAGAAGAACTGGTTAAATTCTATCTAGCTTAGGAATTATAAGCATGGTGTCATGCTGTTTGTTGATGCACTCTTCTTGGATTTGTTTCATTATCAGATGAAGCAATTTTGGATTGTATCAGGGCTAATAAATGGGTGTGAGTGGCATTAAAAGAAGGGTACATATAAGTGCAAAAGAAATTACTGTCAATCACTTTCTTTTTTAGTTATAACTCATATGATCCTTTCATGGACTGTTTGAAAACCTCTGTTGTCAAAGAAAAGAGATAGTATTGGAGGAAAAAAAAGAACAGAAAAATACAGTAGTAATGTGACATTTCAAAGGCACTGGAGAGACCCTCAGCATCATTTTGTATCTGCCAAATCACCTCTTATCCTACCAGCATGTGAAAGATAGGGGAAAAAAGTGTTGAGAAGGCTTTAAATGACATAAAATTCTTTCTTTTAAGGTTTAATAATATCACTATTGCGTCATTCCAATACCTCAGCATTTTCTGCTATAAGTTGCTTTTTGTTCTGAAAAATATGAGTAATTTATGTGGATTAAAGAATTAAAAGCTCGGTTTTGAGTTTGGGTTATTAACAGTAGAATTTTCCATATGTAGTTGTATCCAGCAATACATTTAAATTTTACAGTATTTTCTTTCTTTTCCAGATTTTAGAAGTGAAAACTCCAATAAAGCAAAACAAAACAGATAAACAAATGAAGAATGGGGATTGTGATAAGGTAAATAACAATGAGATAACAATAAACTACTCCTGAATATGATGCCAATGTACCTACTAAATGCCAGCCTTTGTTACAGAATGAAAATCTTAATACATCTTTGCTTTGGATTCCTTTAGGTGCAGATCTTTCTCTGTTTTCTTTCTATAATTCTTTGATCTTCTCTCAATATTTTGATTTTTTTTTCCCTGCTTTTCAGTCAGGTCATTTGGCAAATTTCACCCGTTGGATATCTTCTGTCTGTTTATTTAATCTACTGTCCACCATGAGTTTGTATTGTGCTTCACAGTGGAATGAAATGTAGAGGGTTCACAGATGTATTCCTAGCCTGCAAATCAATCAGTTAGGGGATAAAGAAATCATCTATTTTCCAGAATCCTTTCTGAAAGCTGTGTATTAGGAAGTGACAGTGTGATTTAGCATGTTAACTAAAATGATGTGAAGCAACTGTCACCATTTAACATTGAGATAATTTGATTTAAAATTTGTCTACTGGTTGTGGGCAAGAACTTTCAATCCTTCTGTGAGTGAACACAACACAATTGCTCACTATGTTTCTCTGAAATCTTGTATTTTTCTGGTACTAGTATCAATTTTGTGATAGCATGAGGCAAAAGATGGAAGCTGCAGCACCTAGATTTTTAGTGCTCTGATATTTTGGTTTGTGTTTGGGAGCCATATCTCTTGCTGCTTACAAGGGAAAAAAAAAAAAAAAGAAAAAGAGTTTTTGATGGCTCAGGCTGAAGGAGAAAGTTGTTGTGGAGGTGGAGACATGGGACATATTTGAAATCTTAGGGAAGAAACGCTGGAATTTACCTGTGGTTTAGTCTTGCTTAGTCTTTCTTTTATCTCCCTGTTTACACAAAGGAAACAATTACATACCTCTATAGAAAAAGATTGATTTGATTTTGAGTGTTTGGGTTTGGTTCTTACATGGAAAGATGGGAAGTGTTTTCTAAAGATGCTGTTTTGGTATCCCCAGTCTTTTGATACTTTTTGGCACAGTTGATATACAGAGATTATCTTCTACAGCAAATGACCACCTAGGAAGATTTCTGTCAGTGTGAAGTATCTTAAACACAAAAATTTGTATTTGCATTGTATTAAGTTAGAGAATGCCAGACTATTAATAAAAGGTTACACCTCAAAAAAGAATTTGGTCTTACCTCAAGTCCTTTGTGCAGTTTTGGGTGCCATACTCTAAGAAGGATTTGAAGCTGTTCAAGAACATCCAAAGGGGGGCTGCAAAGATGGGGAAAGGTGTAGAGGGGAAGGTTAACAAGGAACCACTGAGGTCACTTGGTCTGTCCAGCCTGGAGAGAGGCTGTAGGGAGTGAACTCACTGATGGAGGGAAGACCTCCGGAGAGGAATAGGAGGGGCAGGCACTGATCTCTTCTTCTTGGTGATCTGTGGCAGGACCTGAGAGAATGGCCTGAAGCTGAATCAGGAGAGGCTGGATATTAGGAAAAGGTTCTTCACCCAGAGGGTGGCCAGGCCCTGGAATGAGATCCCCAGCAAACTGGTCACAGCACCAGCCTGACATAGTTCAAGAAGTGTTTGGACAATGCTCTCAGGCACATGCTGTGACCCTTGGCATTGTCCTGTGCAGAGCCAAGAGTTGGACTCAGTGTTCCCTCTGTGTCTCTTCCAGCTCAGGATATTATATGATTCCAAGATTTAAAATAAGATATCTGAAGTTTATTAATTGCATTGCTATGACTTAATTAACAAGTTGTTTATGGGGGGGAATTTGTTTCTAGGCATATCTTGATGAACTAGTAGAGCTCCACAGAAGATTAATGACATTGAGAGAGAGACACGTACTGCAGCAGGTGAGAAGCATTCTCATGCACTATCAGAGTGTGCTCATTGAGTGTCTCTATTTTTTTGCTTTCATTTAAAACTCTGTAATTAGTCATCAGTTATCAGTTAAAAACTCTGCTATCACTTTTAATAGCCTTCAAGCCTGTATGGTCCATAGAAGTCCATTACCTCCTGGGGAATTTTTTTGCACTTTATTAAAGTGTGTAACTGTGTTGTCTCTCTAAATGACAATTTTTTAAAAAAAATGCTAAAATTACCTGAGATAAATTTTTCACCAGTTGTTATGTTTTTGAAAATACTGTATCAATAATTACGAAAGCAGGATGGGAGAATGGATATATTTGTGCACTATGACTTGATAATAATCTTGTTGCTTCTTTCCTGAAAATGACCAGCCTTGTCTCCGAGAGAATTGAGATACCTTGAAAAAACAAGGTTTTTTCCTATGGGAAGTAGAAAACATAGAATTCAATGCAAAGCCCACTTTGAAGAAAAACATAATATATTTGTTGCATCTTCTGAAGTCATAGAATGAATAAAATGTGAAAGTGTTCAAACCAAAAAGACTCCAAATTTATGCAATAGTAAGGTTATGCAATAGTAATAGCAAAGAAAGTGTTCTTGGTTTTGGGTGGTATTCTCAGAACTATTGGATTGCAAATTGTGAAGATTGAACAATAAGTACTGTCAGCAAAGTAGATGCAGTTGTAGCACAGATGGTTTTATTATGTTTAGCACAACTATATCCCAGTTTTAGAGATGTTGTAAAGAGGAAAATTTTTGTCATTTCTAAATGATTGCAATCACTTACGGCATTTTTGACTAAGTGTGTTAACAATATATTGCAAGTTTCAGTATTAACCACTTTGTTAGTTCAGGCTCCATATTGTAAGTGAAGATGAGAAAACTATTGAGACGTCATTGAAAAGGAAAATCTTGGTTAAGGATAGTCTGTATTGAAGATGAATTCTGGTAACTTTGTCCAATTTTGTCCTATAATACACAGTGATGCATATTGGTTACCCTTCATATTTAATGTACTGTTACCTCCCAAGTTTCCTTTTCCTACAAAGGTGCCAAAGCATACTTTTAGAATGGTAGCAGCACCAAATTTTTATCTACATCGGGAAATTATTTTGCAGGAGGTTATAATATAAGAATTGCAACACTCTGTCCACTTCACATTATTCATTGACTCTTGAAGAGTTCATGTTAAAAATGAATCTGGGAAAGCCACTGTGTTGTAAATTCCCACCCTGTCTTTGCTTCCTGAGCATTCATTCCCCAGTTGTCCAAGACATAGCTTCCAAGTGGTATCACTTCTGATACACATTGGTGGCTGGTACAGCTGTTGCCAGTGCAGAACTGAGCCACTGTCCCAGCCTTGGCAGTTAGGCTGTGAACTCAACTTTCACTGGGGCTCTTTTGACAGCCTGGAGACCACAGGGCTTACCTGGCTTCATGTGGAATTTTGGAAAAGAAAATCAGCTTCAAAATATTTTGTGCAGAGCAAATATAAAAACAAGCAAGAAACCTTTTTTATCCCATGATGGTGGCCTAGAGCTTTTGAAATTCTGACAGGATAAGCCTAAAGTAGCCAGATCTGACTCCACAATTGAGCCTGCTCTTAGCAGGGGCTGGGACTAGCAAAATCCTTTCCAATTCGAATTATTTGGTCATCCTAAGAAACACTTTCAGATTAAGTAAAGTACTTCAAGTTGAATTCCTCATTCTCTTTCTCGCTGGCAGCATTTATTTGGTAATGAAGAAATGTTTGTCTTTGTTAGAAAAATAGTGGGTTTGTCCGCTAAATTGTGTTCATTCTAGTATTGGAGTACTGTTATAGTAAGCTTTGTGGGAAGGTGCTAATACAAGGAAAAATCATGTGTAAAGAAATAAAACTGAGCTGGAAATTTAGAATACAGTAGTTTCACGAATACAAGCCGCACGGAGTATAAGCCGCACTTCCGGTGCCTCGACAATGTTGCTGTCTTTGTCAATAGATAAGCCGCACCCCGAATATTAGCCGCACTTTCGTTCGTAGCGAGAATCCGTGCGCAGCTTTCACAAATTGGCCAATTAGTAACAGGATCGCGGCATAGCGGGGTTTACTGGCTCGGGGCGGGGCCAGGCAGGCTCGGCCCACTCATGGTTGCCGACAGGGGTGGATGGCCCAGCTCGGCGCTACGGCTTGGCTGGGCCGGCCGGGCGGTGCTGCTGCCACCGCCGCCGCCAGGCTCCCTGCTCCCGTCTGCACTGCCGCGTTTGCTCGCCCTGCGGGCGGTGCTGCCGCCACCGCCGCCAGGCTCCCTGGCTCCCCGCTCCCGTCTGCACCGCCACTGCCATGTTTGCTCGCCCTGGCTGGCACTGCTGGCCGCCGCACCGCCGGGCTCCCCCACGCTGCTAGCCCCTGTTCTTCTGGGCTCCCGTGCACTGCCAGCCCTGCTTCTACGGGGCTTCTCCCTGCCACCAGGCAGCCCCGCACTGCCGGGCTTCCTGCTTCTGCTATCCTCTCCTATGCAGTTTGGCTCCCGTGCACTGCCAGCCCTGCTTCTACCGGGCTCCCCCGACATGTTGGCCCGGGCTCTGCCGCCCCCCCTGCCCCGCCCTGCTGGCTCAGGCTCAGCCCCCCGCCCCCCACACTGCAGGCCCCGCCTCTGCCAGGCTTTCCCACCTCTGCCGGGGCCGGCCGGGCTGCAGCTTGGCTTGGGGCTGCCGCGGGCTCTCACTTCCGTGTTGGCAGCTTTTAGAATTTTGTTAATGTATTAGCCGCCCCGGAATATTGGCCGCACTTCCGGGTTTCCACCAAAATTTTTATCAAATTGCTGCGGCTTGTATTCGTGAAATTACTGTATCCTATTCTGTGTAAATGAAAAAGAGTAGTATATTCTTGTGTGTTTTAAACTAGATTTTTTTTTCTCTTGTGACAGTTTATCAAACCAGAGAAAGCATTCATTCGTGAACTTTGGCTCACAACTTGCATTAGGAGGGAGGCATTTTAATGCTGTAATCCATGATTACTTACACTTTATTATTTACATTATGAAAGTTTGGTTGATGTGGAACTGGTGTTGCCTTCCTGGGGGAAATTGTTCTTGTGGATTGTTTCCCGTGTTTCAGAGTATTTGCAGGCTGGTACAGCCCCTGTGAAAGCTGGATTTATGACCAGGCTGTGCAGACTGGGTCAGCAATTCAGTTCTGCTGGGAACAGCATAATACTGGCTACAGAGGTCTTCCAGGAGTCAGCAGAAGAGCCAAGTTACTTACCTGTTAGACTGTCTGCACTAGTGAATAGTCTATGCTGCTGTAAAGCAAAAAACAGCTTAGTTTTAAAACCTCTAATGCCTTAGTATTTTGCAACTCATTAATCATATCATTTTATCCACTTACAGAAATATCTTCCCAATACTGAATGAATAACTTGCAGAGAATCAGTACTTCTCTACATTAAAAATAATCTGCCATCCCATCTTAAATGTCCTCACTGCTTTGCAACTATGTAGTTAATGTAAAATACTTCCAGTGTGCACAGAAATAAAAAATACAGAGCTGAGAAAGTTTCTAGAAATTAATGTGAAACTTCTAGGCTAAGAAATACATATAGATTGTAGGAAGTACAAAGGTGAGAACAGCAAGGTGCAAAACTGCATAACAAGATTGTGGTTACTGCATGAGAAGAAGGATCAAATGTAAAAATAGGCAACAGAAAATTGTAGACAGCTGTAAGAGTCTTAGAGGTGTTGGTGTTGAAGTGGAATGGTGATGGAGTCATGTGTTCCTGAATGGTGGCTGTCGTCTTGTTTGTTTATGTTAGAGCAGGTAAGTCTCTTGCACAGAGGTTTTGAGGGAATTTTCAGTGAAAGGACTTACAAAAGAACAATGGAGGCATTGATATAGTGTAAAAGCACAGGCTTTTTAAACTTGCACTGAGGAACATGAAAAGGATTTTCTTTTTTAAATTTTTTATTCCAATCTCAGTTGTTACCAAGTCCATAGGCATGACAGCAAACAGGAATGCAGCCAAATTGGAAATGAGAAAAATATATCTGTGAATGTGGCTCTTTCCCAAGAGAGGCATTCTCTTTGAGACACTTTGTTAAAGGAAGCTGAGAAAGAGAGAAGACAGGAGAGATGTGATACTGCAAGTGCCCAGATGCATAGTGAAATAATTCTGATGTTAAGTGCTACTTACAAACATAAAAGAATGGCCTGAGAGGGAGAAGGCATGACCAAGAAATTAGTCCTGTGAGTTTTCATATGAATATTGGACTGTGGGAAGACAGAAATTGGTCTTAAATTCCATTAACAAATAAATTCCTCTACCACATCTTTCACTGTGAGGAATTTACAGTGATGAGGCACTTTTTTTTTTTTTTTTTTCAATGGAGTCTGCAATCAGATGTTAATGCTGAATGTACAATATATTCAAATCTTGACTGGCTAAAGCAGTTTTTCTAACTCTGCATTTTCAGTGCAGAAAATGTTAGCATGACTCCATGAAACGCAGCAACATTTCTGGTAAGACTTGGTATCTTATTTTGAGGCATCAGGAGTTGTATCTTCAGCTGGTAAACAATCTGAAATCCAGTGCATTAGGCAACACAGGCGTAAGAAGAAATTCAGAGTATGCAGCATGGCTGGAAATTGCATTGCTCGTGCTCTGAACTTGCTTAACTTCAGATGGCAACTATCTTCTTAAAATTTTCTGCCAGGGGCAGCTTGGAGGTCTGGAAACTATCACATGGCCTAAAACCCTCCATAAATTGAAAAATGACTGTCATTAGTTGCACTTTGGCTTCCTTATACAAACACACTCATTTGCTTGTTTAAAGGCTGATAAATAGTTATACTATGATGGATAATGATGAAACTGAGCTAGAGAGACATTATGTAAACAGAGATGTAATTTACAGCAGAAATGCAAAGCTTATACAGCAGGAACAAATGGGATATTTTTGTTCTTTGCTGCCTGAGCTCTCGGAATAAAACATTTTAATGCTACATTTTTAATGTTAGAACTGTCAGACTTCCTAGCAACTAATCTCAACCTTTTATTCTTTTTGAAGAATTTCTGAATAGCACAAGGATGCATATGCTAATACTATAAGTCATGAATTCCTCATTGACTGGCACACAGGCAGGTGTTTTTCATTGAGCTGTCTGGGTTTATCTTGATACGTTTTTGTACATCCATTAAAGCCTTTGGGGTTTGTTTCAGCCATTTGCCAGGTGCCCAGACATAGTGACTGTATCTCTTGGGGGCTGGATGAGGGATATGTTTAAAATGTTTATGTTTCCCTTGACCTAGAGCTTAAAAGCCCAAAGTACAACTTGATCAATAGAAGTCCTTATCCATTTCTTAAAATATGCAGCACTGTTTAAAAATACATGTGTTAACACTTTCACATGGTCTTTGTTACTAAAATCAAGTATATTGCAGTGTGGGTTATTAGGGTGGTATTCTTCCACAGTAAGGCAAGGATGCTATAGATGGAGTTGTTCAATGCATTGAACTGGCCTCTGCTTCTGTAAAATTCTTGTGCAGCCATTTATATGTCTGACAGTGGATATTCAGATAGCAAGCCCAAGATTAGATTCCAAACTCTACAAAAGGAGGCTGAATTGACTACTTACCTTTGCTTCTCTCTTTCGTGAGAGATGACACTCAAGAGAGGGCAAAAAATGAGAATAATAATACATATCAAAGTTTGCTTCTGGTATCAATCAGTTTTTTTCCCTACTTGATTGTTGTTTTCCTCATGTTAATTGCAGAACGGTAGGAGATAAAAAAGTGTTACAAGAATCTGTGAATCAACAAGGAGACAAATGAAGTTAGTAACTTTAGATTTAAAATTCCTATATGGAAAATAAATTGAAAGCAAGAGGTACAGATTTAAATTGTGTTAATAAAAGCAGGATTTTTTCTGAGGTACTTTCAGAATTTTGGGCAGCTGCAAACCAAATTAAACAGATTTTATTTTTCTTTTTTCCCACCTTTGAAAATAAAGGGTGATTGAAAAGGGAGATTTTTATTGTAATAAGCATTTCCCTTTTATTATTTTATCTTGCATCTGTTCTATTTAATCTGTCCTGGGCTGTGTCATTCAATGCCTGACAATACATATTTCGTATTTCATTTATCATCAACATAGTCTTTACTTCTGTGGTCTGAGAAGAAAAAAATAATCTGTTTATAAAATGACATGGAGTGGAAATTGCAAAATATTTAGTTGAAATTCATTGTTCTTTGTGAAGTTGGTTATTCCTATCAGATTTGTCTTTTTAAGGTACGTTCTGTAACCCATGTGTGCATACATCTTATCCAGCTGTGGAAAAGGAATTGTGGTCAGAGTAGTAAAACTCAAAACAGTCAAGGAATATCTCACAGTAGTGTTTCAGTGAAGGTGTATGTGGAAGCCCCAGAATTAAATGGGTTTCAAATTGGAGGTTGCAGACAGGATTTGGACTGTAGCCTGAATGCTGCATGAGGGATGGTTGGAAGGACTGAGAAGAACAGTGTTGTTCTGTCAGTCCATGAGCTGCCCAGAGGCTACTACAGGGTGGGGTGCCTTTCTCTGTGCTCTTGGCATGTCTGTCTCTTGGAATGAAGCAGCACCTAAGAGATTTATAGCAACCGTGTGTTGGCACTGTGGTAGCCCTCTCTGACGAATAATGCTTTGGCTTTTCAGGATGCTCAATGTTTTTGTCAAGGTAGGTGTGCATCATGGAACTTAACATATCTGGAGTTAGTTTTTGCAGCAGTTCTGTATTGAGTATAACCACTCTTCAAAAATACAGACTACAGTTTAGAGACTAAAAATGTCACAACTGCAGAAAGGCACCAAGTTAGGTATCAACTGTTGATTTCATAGAATTGTGGGATGGTTAAGATTAGAAGGAATCTCTGGAGGTCACAGGGATATGTGGAGCCAGTTGCCTGGGATTATATCACATGACTTTGAAATGTCTCCAAGGATGAAGTCCCCACAACCTAAGTGATGTTATGATATTGCTGGGAGTCCTTGCATGGTTGATTTGGATGAAAAAAAATAGATTTAACTGTGTTACTCTAAAAATGACTGCTAGTGTGGGAACTAAGAGTTCATGTAACAGCTCTTGTATATCTATCTATCTATCTATCTATCTATCTATCTATCTATCTATCTATCTATCTATCTATCTATATTTTAATAGGGACTGGACTCTCTAAGGATTTATTTCTTTTCCTTGCTTGCAGAAAGGCTTATGCCATTTATTTCCAAATGTAACCTGCTTAGCAGCTATGCACATAGTAAATATTCCAGAGATCTACCTGGGTTTTTTAAAATTATTTGTTTGAGCTTAAGGATATAATGTTGCCCCCTCCCATTTTTTAAACTGAATTAGAAAATAAGCAGATTTTCTTTGAACATTTGAAAAATATATTGTCAATGCTAATGTTTGCTGGAACAGCAGATGGATATGCTGCCATTATGATTGATGATGAGCTAAAAAAACCCAGGGTACTGTAAGCGGGACAATAATGCATGTCAGGAAGGAAATTAATGATAAGGATAATGGTTAAACCTGCAAGTATTGGGGTAATTTAACTCATGTTAGGCCTTTCATATGGTACTTGTTTATCCTTACAGTGGGCATGTAAAACTTCTGGAATGTCCAACTGCATCTTTTCTTTTCTTTCAGATAGTAAATCTTATAGAAGAAACTGGACACTTTCATATCACAAATACAACCTTTGACTTTGATCTTTGTTCACTGGACAAAACCACAGTCCGTAAACTACAGAGTTACCTGGAAACATCTGGAACCTCCTGAGGATTCAGCATATGGCTGCGTCAAAAACTGTTCTTTAAATGACGTATGCAGAATGATGTGACCAAAATGGAGGGGGGAAAAAACCAAAAACCTCTTCAGCTTTTATTTTTCCTTAAAGCCAGTCTCTTGACAAGAGAAAAAGTGACCAGACTCAGAGGACCACTCTTCTCAAGAAGAAAATGCTCTGGAAGAGTTTGCCTGGATAGCCTTGAAAAACAAACACAGAAAAAAAAACTTACTCTTAATGAATGTGTATGATATCATGTATCTCTCTCTGTGGTGTTCAAGTCCACAAGATGAATGCATGTTCAACACACTGCCTTATTACATAACTGATCTATTTATTATTGCATACATGTATCCTAAAGTCAATGAGTCACTGAGTGACACTACCAGATATTGCAAGTAGTGGGGTCCCTTGTGTGCTCTTTTGATGCAGTACTTTCACAAGCCTAGCAACCTTATTCATGTTAAAATGCCACTTCTTGCTATCTTTCTTTAGTCAGTTAAAACACTACAGCCTTGATTCCAGCTCTACAGTTCCAGGAAGCAAGATACAAACTTGGTGATCAAGCACTGGTCCTGTATTTAATTTCCTGTTGACCACAGCAAGTTGGACTGCAGGTCCTTGATTCTATCCACTTATAGATACTGACCATGGTTAAAAAGTGCAACAAATAGGTTAATATGACTTGCTGTCTAGCCTCAGTGAATAAACCAATAAGACTTTTCACTAAAAATGTTATGTATACTGTCCTGAATTTGGCAACTCTTGCAGTCTTCATTCTTGTGTTGATTTAAATGTTGGAAAATTAAATATATATTAGAGTGGAGATGTTCTGCAGGAGCTCATGATAAAAGAAAAAATACTGGTTCTGTCTTTAAAGAAAATGTTGTAGAAAATTCTTAATTTGGAGCTATTTATTACTTCTATTTTCAACACTCTTCTGCTGCCAGTGTGTGACTCACTTCTACCATAAAACTTCTTGCATAACATTTTTGTTTGTTCATAAAGTATATGATCTGCTTAGTTTGTTTTGGGGATTTTTCTGATGTAGTTTTTTTTTTTTTTTTATAACTGCTAAATTAAAACCTTTTATTTGAAAAGAAAAAGAATGTTGTTATACAGTTAAATAAATGCATGTATGATATCATCTGTACGTGTGTGTTTATATATACACGTATACCACACCTGTGTGTGTATATATAGACACACACATACATGCACATATGCTTTTTAAACTTTCCAGATTTTGGTATCTGTTCAATAACCTTACTGTGTTTCCAGAAGAATTTCTTGTCTATAAAAATAAGTTTTCTTTCATACCATCCATTATTTCTTAAAATTGGGATCCTTGTTTATGCGTGATCAAATGAGAGGATGTGTACTTGGTTTCACATCAGTGCTTCATACTCTCCTATTGCTGGTGGTTTCTTCATGAAATCATTACCTTTATATTAAAAATACAAATTCCTAAATGAAAAGAAAAAAATATTAAAAATACTTCTGGATGCAAAGGTTTATTCAGGTTTACCACACTAAAAATGTATCTTGTTGCTAGACAGGCCAGTATGTCACGTGTATGCTTATACGCCACATGTAGTCTCTATGTGTAGAGCTAAACAGTAATATCTTTAAGACTTACTGTTTCATGTGCACAGTTTGTGCAGCACTGAAAAACTATTGGGGTTATTTCTTATTCAGATGGTAAATCTTAATACTGTTTCTTTAAGTCCAAAGAAAATTTTACACTTTACTCTTTTTGAAAGGGCACGATACATATTGGGTTGGGGAGCTTTTTTCTTATTTAAAATGTTGTTTGATCATACTCCGCAGGAAGTCCTCCTTAGGCTTCTGAAGAATAAGTGTACTTTTTCAGTAATGTTATGACTCTTATTGATGATTGGCATGAAGCATACTTGAAGCGTTATGTTGTTCTTTTAAGTCCATGTTTAATGTGCAATTGGGGAGGGGATGGAGGAGTGGGAGTGTAATGTTAACTTTAGTATTGACAGAAGGCAGGTGACGATGGGGAAGGGAAAAAGGGTGCATGTAAAGGGGATAAACTTCAATTTTTGTTGATTGTTTTATATAAAAATGTTTGGTAATCTAAAAGCAACCTTAAAAAGCTTTGGTCTACAAATGTGTGTTCAACTTTCCTGTCTTTTAGTTATACCAGATGTATATGGAAATTTGTCCATTTAGACTTTTCTAACTAAGTCTTGTGGTAAAGACTCATTGAGTTTCAGAAGGGGATACTTCTAGTATGACTATTGCACTGTTTTTCTTAGAAATGGTGAAATGAATCATTTTACCCTTAAAATACAGATAAACTTTATTGTACACTGAGAACATGGGTGGAGGAAAAGAGAAACTAGGTGAATGGGCATAAAAGGGAGATGGCATCAATTATAGTATCAAATCAGTGCTGAATTTCATGCAAACTGTGGATGATCCTTAAACTCTTAAATTTTCTAATTCAGTGAGAGAGAGAAAATAGACTGTTGGTGTCAATGTGTGTGTTGACTTTTTCACAAAACTCTGATAGAAATAGAGTGACTAAGTTTTGATTTAAATTTTGAAGTTAGATATTTTCATCTAATTTTGTATATGGAAACAAAATAAAACTATATTCACCTAATTTCAGACATTCATATTACTCTTAAAGGGAAAACAAGAAGATACCCTTCCAAGTCTTTAAGGTCTGTAAGCATTGATTTTCGGGATGGATTAAAGTGTTTTGGCAACAAATGTTTTGAAGTTTTACTTAACAGAAAGCTGTTACAAACTGCTTTAAGTGAGAATTTGGACCAGATAGACAGAGACTAGCAGAGAATTCCAGTATCTAGAGTAAAATTCTCAACATGAGTCATTGTTACTACAGCAGTCGTTGTATCCAGTAGCAAAGACAGTTTTTTTCACTAGTAACTTTCCTTCTCGGAAAGTGGATGTCCAATTGGGTACACAATTTTGTAAAAAGTTTTTAATTTAATTTTTTCTTCCTTTTTTTTTTTTTTAACAAATTCTAATCATCTGAGAGGCTTTACAAAAATTTCAATATAATCTAAATTTGAAGGCCATCTAAGTCCATGCTAAAGAAAAAGAGCTAGAAGGGAGGAAGGGCCTCCTTTCCTCCTCTTGTACACTGAAGTGAAGAGAGTCTTCCAAGGTAAAACTAAATCTGTGCTCAGTCTTCAGGCTTTGGACTGTAAGAAATGGTTGATAATTTCTCTCTCTCTTCATTGGTTTGGTGTTTTTAGGAAAAGACTATGCTTTCAAATTTTAGAAATAAAATGCACACAGTACAATGCATTTGGAAAGCCCAGGATATTTCTGTTAAAGTTTCTTTTAGTCTCTGGGAAGGAAATTGCAAGTTCTTGGGATTTGCCTGACCCATTGTTCTTCTTTCCCACTCTCACAGTGGAATAAAGTACTTTCACAATCTAGTTTGAGTCCTTGGTCCTTACTTGGTATAATCTTCCTTTCCTAGAAGCCATACCAGTGTTTTGGGGTCTCTTGAATCACCCATTGACTTCAAGACCTGTCAGTTTGTAAAACTGATAGGAAAGCTGTAGAATTGTGTGGAGTGAAAACTGACTCATTCATTTTCTTGTATGCATTATCTTACTCCAGACACTGCTCTGATGGTAGGATACACCATATCCCATCTTTCACCACTGGTGTTTGACGACAAACTCTGTTTTAGTAAACTCTTATTTCAGTCTACAGAGTCTGTTTCATGTTTGCTCACTGGTCTGTGGTTTGCAGAAATTAAGTGTCACAGTGAAAATTTTGTCAGGTTTTCAGCCACAGCAGGAGCTAGGAGGAGCTATGAAAATAAGCAGTGAAATAAGGGGTGTTTCAAAGTTTTAAAAGTGTGAGGCATGTGTTTTTATGAGACTTGATAGTTTTCTTAATTGTCAAGCCATGTACAGTAGAATGTAGTGTACACCAGGAAGCTACTCTGCACATTATATGAAGCCTTAATGCTGGGCATAAAAGCCTTACTAACAGATGACAGGGACTAAAACACATATATCTGCAGTGCTTTTGTGCATGCTTGGGAGTTAATCAGTGCATTAACACTGCTAAACCAGTGACATTTACAAGGCTGGCTCTGTGTCTGGACAGATAAATTAACATCAAAGCACATTCACTGTAAGGGCCTTGCATTTGATTGAGCAGCAAGAAATGCCACTGTGACTAGACAGGAAAGAGAAGTGTTACCACAGTGAGAACAAAGCCCTGGGGTGTGGGGTGGAGTGGGGAGGAAGAAAAAAAGGTGTAAAGAAAAGATGCAGTAATAGAACTGCCTTGGTTTGCTACTGTAAAATCTGCTGCAGTTGTTGGTGAGTGGAGACAGAGAGAGATGGAGATTGCAGCAACATAAAAAATTGAAGGTATTTTAATGTTTGGGATTCTAATGTCTGTTTCACATTTGTTTCAGTATTGATTGAAACAATTCAGATTCAGCATCTGACTTATGTTCTATGTTTTACCTCAGCTGGACTGATTGCACTGCAAAGTGATAATCTTGCATTTTTCATTTGCTTTAATTTTTCCAGTCTTGAAATTTGAGTGAAGTCAAATGTAGGCCTGTGAATGTAGCAGATGTGTGTTTTTTATCATTCAGTATAATTCTGACTGGAAGTAACCATTTCCCAAATCTTCCATCAAATGGATTATGCAATTTTGTATGTTCCTTTATGGAACTGATGCTATAAACCTGCAATTTCTGTTAGTAAACTTCACCCTTCTCATGACAGCAAGGAATAAACTATTAGCTTTTATCATTGCTCACAGAGAGACATAATACAATGTCTGAGTTCTGTTTAGGAAAGAGTGGGTTTGTGAAGGTGTGAGATACAACTTTTTAATAAGACCTAGAAATAAAGCTTATCTATTCTGGGGAGGAAAAGGATAGGAAATATTTGTTTAAAATGTTTCTACTCTGATCATGTTGGGGTTTTCAATTTCTTAAGCATCTAATAGCTAATGACTACATGCAAACCATTAAAGAATCAAAGGAATTGAAAATACAAGCAAATTTGTATTAAAATCCTGGCTGTGCAAGGAATAAGGTCATAATGCTGATACTGCTTTCAGTGCAGGGCTGACATTCCTAGCACATGTGGTTTGTGTATCCTCATCTGAGTGGGTGGTCTAGAAAATGGTGCAAAATGCCGCAGGAGGGCTTAGATATGCTCAGTCAGTACCACCCAGGCTATCCACAACGAAGCAGTTTTCTTTCAACTTTTATGAGCAGCTACATTTTCACTTTGCCTATGCAGATAAATATTTTAATTCTTTTTTTATGACTCTGTTAGTCCCTAACTGCAAGTTCCATGCAGGTACCTGGTGAGGTTTGGGGTGGGGTTATTTTGGCTGTTTCTTTGGGAAGATCATAAGACAAAAGTGAAACACAGTAGTTACTCTATTATTAGTATTATCAGTAGTATTATTATTTTCTATTTCTGTCCAACAAGTATAAGCTTCTGAAATGTTTACTCTCAAAAAAGTTAATATTGCTTTCATTAGTTTCAGGTTTTGTTCGCACAGTGTATAGAAAATACAGTAATTTCACGACTATAAGGCGTACCCTTTTGACTAAAATTTTGACCCGAAGCTGGAAGTGCGCCTTATAGTCCGGTGCGCCTTATATATGGGCAAAGTTCGGAAATTTGCCAACCTGGAAGTGTGAGTCACAAGCCCGTGCAGGTGAGCCCGGGGGCCCGTGGTGCTGCTTCTGCCAGGTACAGGCAGGCCCGCGGCGCCGCGGCTGCAGGGTGCAGGGGGGCCTGCGGGCCCTGAGTGCCGTGGCTGCCAGGTACAGGCAGGCCCGCGGCTGCCGGGTTGAGGCGGGGCCTCGGCCAACAACCACACGGGGGGAACTGGCGGTGAATCCTCGTTGCAAAAAAAAGTGCACCTTATAGTCCAGTGCACCTTATATATTGGCAAAAATTTGGAAATTTGCTGACACCCAGAAGGGCGCCTTATAATCCGGTGTGCCTTATAGTTGTGAAATTACTGTAAGTGGATAAATTAGGAATAACCTTCTGTGAAAGTAGACATGTCTAAGGTCAAGATGTGCCGTAATCAAGTGGTGTTTTGCACCACTGCAGTCTGGGCAGCCTGGAAATGCTTTGATTGTTATTGTAGAAATGCATGAGTCTCAGCCTGTGTACAAAGGGAAGTAGTGATTACGGGGCTCAATTTGTTTTCAACCATCTCATGCTTAAGCTCCCTCAGGCATCTGCTCACAACCTATGTAAAAACTTAATTGAGCGTCAGCTGGGACTTTTCTTTAAACACCCCTTTCTCTTTGCATTGTCACAGCTGTGAGGATTGGTTGCTGCAATAGGCACTTGCTACTGTCTTGCAACTATGGAACAGTGCCTTGGTTTAAGTTAAATTGTGTTCACAATTAACCATGACGCTGGTTGCTCAGGTGAATTTTCTTTATCTTTTACTCTTTTTGTGGTTACAGATTAATATTTGCAGGGGAACAGGTGGGGGAGGAAGGGGGAAGAGGAGTTGTTCTCTCTCCATCAATGCAATGTCTTGTCACGTTCCTGATTCACTTTTTAAAGATGGTGACTCTAACAATAAAACATCAAGGCTCAAGCTCTTCCCATGAGAATGGGATGCATTAAACATCTGCAGAACCTTTGGTGGCCTAAATCAATGCTGGATTTACAGCTTCTTCTTCAAAAGGATTTAAAGCAAGGAAAGCAAGATTGACTCTGCTTCACAAAATTTTTGAGGTTAGAAGAGACCTCGAGAGACCATCTGCATGGTTTCTCCTTGAAAGTCCCATTGGGCTTTTGCCAAATTCTTTGGGAAGCTCTTTGTGTTGGCCCGTTCCCAGGAACTGAGTGTTCAAGCAAACTAAATGTAGCTTTGAGCATCCAAGCACACTCTTACGAGCCTTATGTCACTGTTCCTTTAAGGATAGGCTTTTCTTTTTCCTGGATAAGTAATTTCTATCCAGGGACCAAACCTGGTACAGAACTCCTGTATTCATAGGAAATGAATTCATTTTAAAGGGGCCTTTTCAAAAATTTTGATATACTGCCTTATAGTCCAAATGTACTTGGTTGGCTCTGGATTTTACCCTAATGATAATTTTTCTTCTATTTTTAATAATGTACATATTATATAATAGGATCACAGATTGATTTCTGATGGAAGACATTGCTAGAAATTACCTGGTTCAAACCTCCCTGCTATGGCCAGGGACACCTTCCACCAGACCAGATTGCTCTGAGCTCCCTCCAACTTGGCCTTGGTCATCTCCAGGAATGGAACATCCACAAATTCTCCAGGAATCTCTCCCACAGCCTCACTACCCTTACATTCAAAAATTTCTTCCTAAAATCTAATCCTACCCTTTTTTCAGTTCAAAACAATTACCTGTTATCCTGTCACTGTAGGACCTGGTAAAATATCTTTATCTATCTTTCAAATAAGCCCCCTTTAGTTATGGGAAGGTTGCAGTGAGGTCTCCGCTTTTCCAGGCAGAACAACAACAACTCTCTCAGACCGCCTTCATAGGAGAGGTACTTCAGATGTCTGACCATTTTCATGTCCCTTTTTGGACTTCTTCTGTGCTGGGGACCTCAACTCTCACAACTTTTACTGTACGTAAAGCATAATTTCTTATGTGTTCTGGGCAGAGAGAAGAGGGGATGAGCCATGGCTCTCACATACAACACAGATGGCATCTGTTCAGGCTGCTCCCTGTTCCCCCAGAGCTGCTCCCCAGACCCAGTCTGCAGCACTCTGCCTTCCATAGCAAACCTCAACATTTGTCCTTGTTAAATTTCACAGGGTCACCGCAATCCCCTTCCTCCCACCTGTCTAAGTAATGCAGCATTGCCACCAGTATATGTCTACAGGCACCCCAGCCTGGTGTTATATACAAAGCTGAGGCAAGTGCACCACATCTTCTTCCTCAAGACACTAATAATTGGGACAGATCCCAATAGACTCTTGGGGAATGCCACCCCAAAACAATTTCCAGGCTGAGCACAAACCACTAGTCACTGGCCTTTACACCTAACCACTTTTTTCAGTCATGTAGCTGTCTCCCCATCCAGACCTCAGTGACTGAACCCAAATATGGAAATAGCATGGCAGAATCAGTTGGTTACTAAGGTTGTGGTGAATGACATCCGCTGCTCTCACTTTTACCCTTGGTAAATGCATTATGATACTTGCCAAAACCACCACCGCCATATACCTGGAAGAAATTTTCAAGGTCATTGACTGCATGTATTTCCTAGGAACTGAGATTATAACTGACTTGTAGTTCATCAGATCACCCTTCTTTTCTATTTGTAAAGCATAGGTACCTACATTTGCCTTTCTGTAGTCATGACCTGTCGAGCTGTTAGGGTGTAGCCGTGCTAGAGTGTCAGCCAGCTGGCTTAGCACCTGTTGATGTGGCCTTTCAGGTCCTATGCATGCATGGGGGACAGGATTGCTCCAGAGATGTTAAAACTACTCATTGACACCCAGTTTCTCCTTTCTTCCTCAAGCCCTGTCCCTAGACATGAAGGCTTGGTAGTGAAATCCAAGGTGAAAAAGACACCAAGCATCCCACAACCTTATCCATAGCCATTAAATAAAATTTGGTTAATTATGAGTGTCTGATTATGAGTTATCAGACCATAAAGCTTAATCATATGTAGTTCTGACACATGTCTACTGTGCAGTTTAGATCGTGAAAAGCATCTGTCATCCAGTATGGAGCATTTCTTCTCATGAATGCGGATGCCAGGTGTTGCAAAAATTTTCTCTCTTCCAATGGTCAAAGCAGCACAGAGGGTAAAGAGTCTGGAGGAGAGCCGGGGATGTGTCATTTATCTGGGGGTATAAAAACAGAGAAATAATTAATTGAGTTTTAATGGGTTTTTTTCTCCCCATTCTCTCTGAAGACAGATGCCAGAAACTAATCAACAAGTATCCTTTTTAAAATGAAACAACGCCAAATTACACATTGATATACAAACCTAAATGATGAATCAAATGTAAGATTTGTTTAGTAATGAATTCTGTGTAACATAAAGGGTTAAAAGGACTGTGGTCTTCTTTGAACTTTACCCAGAAGGTCAAGGACTTATGGCACATAAAGAAGTCTGGACAATATTTTTTATGCTGGGAAGTTCCCTCAACAGAGAGAACCTTTGCTTTAGTCACTTTTACCATAAAAGGTGAAATGTAAAATGGGAGTCGAGTTGTAGAAAGATTTGAAGAAATCCAGGCTGATGATATGATAAGTAGGATTGATGAAACCCAACGGAAGTATCTGTTTGGCTCCAGGAGATGTGGTGTATGAGTTTTCATGTCCAACATGTCATTAGCGATCATTTATGTTAACCAGCTCCGTAACATATGCCGAATTTCTCTCTGTGGTTGCTCCCAACTCTGTGTTCCTGAACTACAACTCATGTCTGAATGACATTTGGTTTTAATCTGAGCATACTATGTGACAGAAAATGGTCCCTGGTTCCCTGTCCCTAAAATCAGTGATCTTCCCTTCATTGTAAGTGACCAGTTTGTGCTATTTAAGCTATGTAATCTTGGTAACTTTCATACCAAACTGAAACATAACCTCCTTTTTCTTCAGTACCTGCAGGGCATGGTTTTCTTTTTCTTGTAACTGCAAATTAACTTTCTAATTTAACTGTATTCTCTGCACAATTTGTATTGCATAAAGTACAGAGTATGGATATACCCTTCCCTCTTGTTTTCTTTTTTTTTCCCAATGTCATATTTGTTCCTCCCACCCAAGTACTTTGTCTGGAATCGCAGAATATTGTGTTAGAAGAGACCCATAAGGACCACCAAGTGCAACTCCCTGCTCCTTGCAGGACCACCTAACACTAAACCATATGATTAACTTGTTGTCCAGATGCTCCTTGAACTCTCTCAGGCTGTTACTGTCACCACCTTCACAGGGAACTAGTTTTCCAGTGCCCAACCACCCTCTGTGTGAAGAACTGGTTCCTGTTGTTCAATCTGACTTCCTCTGATGCAGCTTCAAGTCTGTTTCTGTGTATTCTGTGGTAGTCAGAAGGAGAAGGTCAGTGTGGTCGAGAAGGACCACAGAATGTCTGAAAAGATCTGTCAAAATTTGTCCTCTAAACTTCACTGGATGCCAGAACAAATATAAGATATATATAACATGCAGTTTCCACTGTATCTCAAAACAGACCAAGAACTGTTCAAGACTGAAAACTCAAGTGAAATGTGTTCTAAATTGAGGAATTGTAAATGTCTGATTTCCTTTAAATTGGAAGGAGAAGACAAGCAAAGGGAGCAATAAATGGTGGAACATTTAACTCAAGCTGTTCAAATATGAGGCTGATCAGAGCTAACAGAATAAATGACAAGGTACCCATTTGCAGTGCTGGTGCAGAGTACAGCATACATGCCAGAAAAAGAGGTGGAAGACTCTTTCTTTGAAGGTAGGAACAGTTGTAGCACCAGGGTTGAAAGCTGATTAATTATGTCCTCTTGAATTTAGTGGCTTTGTCTCCTGGAGGGAAAAAAGGCACATGGAGTGCTCTTGCCAAGGACCTATGAGAAGAACAGAGAACATTTGTCTTACCAACTGTCCTGCCTGCAGGCAAACAGGCCAAGAGGAAAGGTACTGTGTCTGCAACAGGAAGGAGGGAATGAGCTTTGGTGCAGCTAATTGCTTTCAGTGGGAATACCCTAAGAAATCATTAGGGGTTGGAGACAGGGCTAGAGAGAGGTAGGAATGCAGGGTGTTGACATATATGCAACTTGAGGTGAGAGAACAGAAGACACTAACAATAGTGTTAGAATTTACTTAGGGAAAAAATTCAAAGGCTGATGTGGCTGAAAGTATGTTAATTTACTAGAGGGAAGGAGTAAGAGCAATGTAAACCAATACAATGAAGTTTTGTGGAGTTAATCTTCAGAGAGTATTTCTTAAGTGGAGGAATATCAGCCATAGTTTTATGGAATCTTTTAAAATCACAGTGAAGTGGCTCTAAATGTGAAACTACCAAAAGTTTTTCTAGTGCTCAAAATCTGAAACACAGGAGCAGCCTGTACCCTAGGAAATTGAGTCAATATAGAAAAATCACATTTTTTCCTCTCTTGGAGAATGAAGGCTGTATGGAATACATTTCTGAGAAAAGTAAGTTAAACAGTCATTTAATGAGCTCAGGATACCTTGACTTGTTCCAGGGGACGTGAAGATGCCAAATAAGTAGGGTGAAAAAGTTCAAAAGTGAGCTTTTGATATATTCAGAAGGTTTAATATCTTTTCCTGTCCCCAAATTTTAGTATGCTCTTGCCTCTGATTGACCTTTCACCCCCGTTGTGTGCAGAACAATGGCACCTTTGTTAAACTCCCAGCAGAGCTACTGATTCATTATGTCCGACTCAATGTCTATTGGTAATCCTCCAGTTTATCTGTGGTAGTTTGAGGGTTTTTTCTTTTTGTCTTTACCTTATCAAAGCAGCAGAAACAAAAAATAGCACTCAGACTGTTCTGCCTTGTATTTCAACCCCAAATGCTGAAACATGATAGAGAAGCAGTTTCTTTTTAACCAGTTTAACATACCTTGTATTGGATATTGACTTTAAAAGTATCAAAAGCATTTAAGAGTCAGAGCTTGCACTCCCTTTTCTGAGATGAAAAGAAAGCACTATGGATTTTTTACCTTACAGTTCTGCCATTTCTAGGAGTGAACAGGAATTACAACCATTTGAAAATTTTTGCCAAAACAACATGGTAAAAATTTCCACAGCGTACAAGTGACAATAACACTACTAAAAGCGTCCCCCAGTCACTGAGGCTTTTACCCCATTTTGCTCTCCGCATGCATTAGTATTTTATTTATATGTCATTGTCATGGATATCAATTGTGTACCACAGTATTGGGACTACAGAAAAGAACCCATGTGCCTCCCATAGGGTATAAATTGCGTGAGTCTGTAACAATATGGGGTCATGAGTTCTGACCTGAAGATACAGCAGTAAGTCTCTATATAGTAACCCCACAACAGTCCCCAGAGAGATTTGATAAATCTTTAAAATCAGGAGCAAAGAATTCAATCAGAGTATGTCAAAATTTATTCTTTCTGTATCACGGGGGGAGTATACAGAGAACTCATTCAGTTTGCTGCACTTCTGTACAGCTAGCTTTTGAAATTTGCAGAACTAGTCTGAAAGGTAGTGCACCTGAAAATATTTCGTGTTTTATTTGCTGGTTTTACCAAAAGGTTTGAGGTCTTTGGCTTTTTTATAAATTTTCCTATGACACACAACCGAACCATTATCCTTAGTCAGGGAACATTTGAAGTTCTGGGTTTGTATTTTCTTATTATGACTGCGTTAATTTAATATAAGCAAATATTTTAATAAGAATTCAATGGGTTTTAATGGTTAAATTTATTGTTAATAACATGGTTTCTACAACATCTGAAACTCTCCGGTGAATTTGCTGTCCCAAAATTTATGTAGCTAAACACATGAGTTTTTACAGATCTGCAGAGAGCCACAGTAGCTGAAACAGGTTTTGCAGGCAAGAAGTTTGCTAAATACCCTACAGCCTTAACTGAAACAGTTATTAAATCACTTATTGTCACTCACTGTAAATCACTCTTACAATACTTTGGAGATTGAATTATTGCTTACACAGCACTGTGAGTAGGCACAGCACTCCATTGGTGTCTGAACATTCACCATCTAAATAATATACATACAATACATATACAATACAACATATATACAGAACAAAAACAAAAGAAGAAAAATTGAGATGCCCAGGAGCAATTGCAATTGTGTTGTAAGCAATGCACCAATTTCAAAAGGGCTATTGTACCAGGGAAAGTTAGCAACACCAGCCTATTCAATCTCTGTGCTGTGCTTTTGAAAACAAATAGATCAAATGATTGAAACAGAATCAAACACTCTTTCAAAGAGTCTCCATTAGCCCATTGTTCATTGGCTAGACAGCCCAGGTCTGATTCCAGACAGTGCCATTCCATCACAGACCTTGGGCTAGAAGTGTGAATGCAGAAGTGCATTCATTAAAAAGGTCTGCAAGGTAAAAGTTTCCATGTCTGAGATTGAAAGTTGAGGATAGTTAGCCATCATATGGAGAAAATCAGTTCATCTTTCCTGACATCTTCTCTTGTTACCCATCTGGGAAGGCATATCTCACATGTGATCAAAATAATCCCCTTCCTTTGTACATGGGCCATGACTGTTCTCATGCCTCACAGCAAGTCCTCATCGAAGTAAGAGATCTGACTGGACTTTGAAGTGTTCAGGGTCCCTGCTCAGTGATCTCATTTTACAGTTACTACAAGCATGGTGTTCAAGCCTGTGCTACAGCAAGAAGCAGCTGTCGTGGGAAGATTCGCAGATTTTTTGACTCTGTCCCTTTTGGTGCCATATGGAACTGAAGTCATGGATCATTTATGTAGTCAACTTAGGTTACATTTTTTTAGGGATTTTGAAACCCTAGAACTGCAACTACTCTATCCTTGTTAACTATTTTGCACCAAGTTACCAGTTCTGCTGAGCTGACAATGTATTCCCAGCTCCCTGCAAGTTTTGATGGAGACACAGATTTATGCACGACAGCACTGTGTAGGAATAACTGTTGGGGCTTAATGCTGCTTCTACAAGCAGTTTGCCTCTGACTGTCATCAGACTCTTTGTTTTTCTGTTCTAATTTTAGTATGGTAACACAGGAGTATTCCTGTATCTCACTGGGGACGTCCGAAGTTCTTTTTATTATTAATACATTTAAATAAGAAAAAAAAGTATTTATAGTCACTCAGTTTTTTCTTTCATTGCTTCTCAGTAAAATAGAGTTCAAAGGTATTAGGTGTGCTCAAAAGAGCTGTATAACTTCTCAAATATGCTACCAGGTCTGCAATAGCTGTTGGGCTAGCTGTTTCAACCCATGATACCCAGTCACTGCAACTCACAAGTCTTTAGAGAATTTGCAGCTACCTACTGTGACTGTTGCATAATGTGCAGAGTCTGAGCTCTCAAAGAGCAATACAGGAATTAAAAAGACGTGGTGCTTTAAAGTGTTGGGTAACTTTCAAGATTATATGATGCCAGTCCCAGAAAAAATTCCTACTGATCTTCCTATGGTATGAAAAAGGGAAGAATAAAGAAAAAAAGGATTGAAAATGTAGAGAACTTTTTCAAAAGTAGAGTAGAAAAGTTGGAACCTGTGTGTAAGCCTAAACATTCATCTGTTTGCGGCACTGCTGAAATATAAATAATTCGCTTATTATTTAAGGAGTTATTTTGTGACCCTATCCTCTGCCCTCTCTTCCTCAAGACATGCACAGTATGTTTTCTGAATTGTTTTGTGGATGAAAATGGGAAGTAAGAAATATTTTTTGAGTCTGCATTTTGAGTCTGTATGTCAGTCTGGAAGATATTTTGTGGATTCACATTGTGACAGGATGTGTACATCCCATTCCTCTTCTGTGAAAATCAATAGTAGCAGGATACATAGACATGATCCTTAAAACAAACAAAGTTTTGCAAACAGAGTTTTTAGACTCGTAAATGTTGAGGAGTTTTTTTCCATCGGTGTATTATCCAAAAGCACACAGTACCTCTGGTGCCAATTAATCTAATTGATTTGCTTATTTGGTCAATGTTTTCAAGTGCCACTAAAGACTTTCAGACTTTGGCATGCAATTAAAAAAGATGATTTCAGTAGTTGAAAGAAATAAAAAGGAGGGAGAAAGGGACAATTAAATTGTATTTAAATATCTTTGTGAAAGCTCATGACTAAATGTGTATACTGTTTATACAGATACATGTGGAAATACGAATCTGCAACTGATTAGGAACATTAAATAGTTTCAAGATTTTTGTCTTTCACTAAAATTTCTTTGAAACATTAATAATGTACTGACTTTTAAAGAAAGATCGTTCTGTTTTCTAGTATTATTTTTTTTTCAGTTTTGATTTCTTTCTCTTCCCTTTTCCTTTGTTTCTCATCTTTACTATTATGTCTTGCTCCTGGTTCAAAGGGTGTGATGGAGGCTGACAAGGAGCAGAGGAACAGTGAGGTGGAACAGGATGTCTCTCCAGGTCAGCTTGGCATTTGCAATGTTCCTTCAGCAGCAGTGGGCTGCGGACATAAAATGAACTGCAAGGCTTTTATTTGCAACACACTGTTTTTTAAGATCACTGTTAAAGGAAAGTTCTCGCCTACGGGAAACTGTCAATACTGCGCTGCAGTGTCCCAGAGAGTGAGGCTGTGTGAAATGATTGCACCCCCTCTCCAGACACTGCTAATCATGTTTGTGTTGTCCTGAACACAGGCTCCTTACCTGGTGCATGGCACCAGTTCACACACCCTGAGGCCAGGCGTTTCGGTTTTTATTGTAGTTTGAAAAAGTAGGGAGCCATATGGTAACCCATAAAAAGCCTGGCTCACCAGTCATCAGAACTGTGCACTAGTTGTACATTTTATTAAACAAAGGCATCAGCACTCATTGATTACAAATTACATAACTGTGCATAATTTTCTATTAATTAGTACTCAAACACCTATTTGCTAGGCCCACATCTTGAGGGGCTCAAATCTTCAGGGCTCAATATCAAGTGCAGAGCCAAAGTCTTTTCAGACTTTGAAGGCTCTGTCCTTGAAAGCTGAGAGCTCCAGCTTGCTCTGTCCTCTGAGTAGAAACCCTTTGCCTGTGCTCTGCTTTGCGCAGCTGTCCATAACCACCTCCTGGCAGCAGACTTCCAAAGAGGTGTTTGGAGAAAAAGTGTCACCTTCCTGTCCCGTGTCCTGGTGCTCTGAGGCCAGCTGCAGGCACTCAGGACCTTGCTTTGCTGAGTCTGACGTTGTAACCTGAGGAGCGTTCCCATGCTTCTCCCAGCTTCCCATCCTCCCTCCCTGCAGGCTCTGGACTTTCTCCATGACATCCCATGCATCTAAACAAGACTAAAGCCTGGGTAAAAATATGAAAAAAGATACAGACACCATGTTTTAAACTATATAAGATGCAGGAACTTCACAGTGGAAGAAAAGTCTCTCCCACTCTGCCAATGACTTTGGTGAGGATGTAGAAATTTACTAATGGCTGATAATTAAACCCCATCTCTTTCAAAGAGCAGTAGAATATAATTGCAGTAGAAAACTAAGTGGGTGGTTGGTTGAGTGAAATTTCATTTTAAGCAAATGATGCATAAATATGCAGAGCAGAAGAGGAAGTTATCTCAGCTGATTACTTCTTTTTTATTTTTGTACTCTAATTTTCTTTTACTGGGCAATCTTTTTATGAATATTGTATTAATATTGTAAGCTAGATATGGAGAATCAGCATATTTGAACTTAATGGCACAAAATACAGTAATCTGCCTACAGGTAGTTTGAATAATATGAGTAATTCTATGCCAGCAAGTGTCTTATGTCCCTGTGCTAGTCCCTTTAGAGAAAATGAGTGTTCACCATCTTAGGTTTCCTAAAATGGAATTACAGTAATTTCACGAATACAAGCCGCACCAATTTGACCAAAAGTTTGGTGGAAACCTGGAAGTGCGGCTAATATTCGAGGGCGGCTAATACATGAACAATATTCTAAAAGCTACCAACACAGAAGTGAGAGCCCACGGCTGCCCCAAGCCAAGCTGGAGCCCGGCCGGCCCCGGCTGAGGTGGGAAAGCCTGGCAGAGCCTGGGCCAGCAGGGCGGGGCAGGGGGGGCGGCAGAGCCCGGGCCAGCAGGGCGGGGAAGCCTGGGAGAACTGGGGCTAGCAGTGCAGGGGAGCATGGCAGAAGCAGGAAGGCCGGCGGGTGGGGCTGCCTGGCAGCGGGGGAAGCCCAGCAGAATCGGGGCCAGCAGCGTGGGGGAGCCCGGCGGTGCGGGGGCCGGCAGTGCCGGTCAGGGCGAGCAAACGCGGTGGCGGTGCAGATGGGAGGGGGCGGCCGGCGAGCCTGGCGGTGGCCACCCCGCCAGCAGAGCCTGGCAGCGGCAGCAGCCCTGCTGGCCGGGCGAGCTAACATGGCGCGGGGTGGCCGGCGTGCCTCGCAGCGGTGGCGGTGGCTGGCCCGCCAGCAGGGCGTGTAAATGCAGCAGCGGGGCGGCCGGCGTGCCTGGCAGTGGCGGCGGCAGTGGCTGGCCCGCCGGCAGGGCGACTAAACGCAGCAGCGGGGCGGCCGGCATGCCTCGCAGCGGCGGCTGGCCCGCCGGCAGGGCGACTAAACGCAGCAGCGGGGCGGCCGGCGTGCCTCGCAGCGGTGGCGGCGGCTGGCCCGCCAGCAGGGCGAGTAAACGTGGCAGCAGGGCGGTGCTGACGGGAGAGGGGGGCCAGTGAGCGCGGCGGCGGCTACAGCACCACCCGGCCAGCCCCGTCGGCAACCATGAGCGGGCCGAGCTTTCCTGGCCCCGCCCCGAGCCAGTAAAGCCCGCTATGCTGCGACCCTGTTACTAATTGGCCAATTTGTGAAAGCTGCGCACGGATTCTGACTATGAACGAAAGTGCGGCTAATATTCGGGGTGCGGCTTATCTATTGACAAAGACAGCAACATTGTCGAGGCACCGGAAGTGCGGCTTATACTCCGTGCGGCTTGTATTCGTGAAACTACTGTATATACCTAGAAGCCTGCAGTTTATTTATGTTTCTCTTCAAATCAACAGCACATTGTGGTTGTATTCAATTAAGCCTTTTTTTCCAGCCTTTTCAATCTTCAAAACATCTTCATGGGTTTTGATCTTCACATAGCTGCATTTATGCTAATTAGATTCAGCCCTGCACTGAATACACTCTGGTGTATAAAAGCTAAAAAAAGAAAAATAACTACATGAATGTTGCCTCCCTGACAATATAAGAGGCGAGATAGCACCACGGGTGTTTTTGTGTGTGTATATATATATAAACATATACATATATATATATATATATATACACACACGCATATACATGTTAAAAAATCCACTTTATTTTTCTTGCTTACTAATTTTTGCTGCTATCTCCTAAATGTAATGTAAGGTGAAAGGGTCTCCCTTTTCTTGCTTAGAGGGAACTAGGAGGTTATATAATATGTGAGATCATGGGTGCTATGCATTTTAAACAGAAATCTTTGTCAGGCTGAGGTGTTTGTAGTCCAAGACCTTGTTTCTCACAGGAGCCACAAAAAATCCTTGAGAGGAAGGTAGAGGAAACAGCTGACAGACAAGTATTAACTAGCTTGTCCTGAAAGTCTGTTGTCTTATGAACCTCAGACTTCAGGACACAGTTTTCTTTAGACAAGGTGGATGTCCTCCTCAACCACTAGCAACACACAGGAACACCTTGTTGGTAAATTTAGGAATAGGGAATAAGACTAAAAGGAGGAAATGAAGACAAAGTGAGTATATTTCTTTCCCTGTTGTATTTAGTGAAAAAGATATAGTGAATAAAAGGGACAAGAAAAACTTCCCATCTACTGGTTTTATGCTTTTCTTTATTGAAAATATTTTGTGAAGAGCAATGAAATACACAAAACATCCTAATGCAAAGTGTCTGTCAAAGGCCGGTGTCATGTCTGGGAGAGAGTGGGCTCTCCTCTCTGACATTTGGTTTTACAGGAGTGAGGGCCTAACCCAAGAAAATTGATCATCATCGTGATCCCTTCATTAGAGTTCTGAAGTTCTTGGCAGTATTGCCCATTAGATGCACCTGCACTGGGCTTTTAGCTGTCTTCTTCATTTAGCTTCATTTCTTATATTTTTCTGTTTTAAAGGCAAAGGCAAAGGCATCTCTTTTGCTATGGATCATAATGAAAAAAATGGATGAAATAGACATCTGTACAGCGACAAAGAGTACTCAGATCTTAAATTCCCCTTGACTTATTCTCAGCTACCTCATATTTTATGAAGTGGAGAAGAAGATTGGAGACATCTACACAGTTTGGTTTTATTTGGTTTTCTTTTTGTTTGTTTGCTTGTTTTTTCCCCCAAAGGAATATACAGTTGATTTGCCTTTTCAAGATGTCACCTTTTTTTGGTAGTAAAACAGTCAAGGAGCCATTGAGGCAAATATATGTGAATTGTGTGTCTTAAATTTTAAATCCCACATATTCAGAAGTTCTTGTTTCAGAATGGTTCTGATATTGGTGGTTATGATCTAAATCTATTATGCCCTGTGAGGTCAGTGCACACTAAGAACCATGCAAGACAGATAACTGCTTTGCAATTTCCACCCCCCCACCCCCAGCCCACAAAAAATTCAAAACCCTGTGAAAAACCCACCTAGAAACACCATGGAAAATGATCATCAACACAGCATAGAATTATGTGGCAAGTAGAGCCCCTATGAATAATTTCGGTGGTTCAGCTATAAATAATGGGCTCAAAGCATTTGGCTGTAAGCTCAGAGAAAGTTGCAGCATTTTCCTGGCTTTCCTCTACTTTTGGATAGAGTACAAAGTACTACTCCACTATTCCAAAGGTTAGGTTTCATTACTTCAGTTTTAAATAGGTACAAACCATTGTATATGGTGTAGTAACAGTGTTCCAGGGGGATCTGTCAATATTATTAATTAATTTAGGTATTATTTGATTTTTGTTGATGTAGTAAATTTTCAGTCTTTCTGAAAAACAAGTTTTACATATCCAATGGGCCTGTAAAAAAAAGCACACCAAAGATCATGTAGGCAGGTAACACTGACAACAGGGAACAAAGTCATGGACTTGGGCATCATGGAGTATTTCCACCAGATCTGAATGTGAAGATTGTCTGCTATAAGCAGTTCTTTCAAAACTTGGCTGATGAGCTAACTTCCTTCTGATAGATCCATTCCCCAACAGATTTCTTCTATTTGCAAATAAAATACCCAAAAATATCAATTGAAATGTGGGAACAGTCTGAATGCTTTATAATTACATTCTAGGGAGTAGCACGCACTTAATCAAGGCTAGTAGCTATGCCTTGGGTTTTAGCTTTAATATTTTTCAGACTCTCTGCTGCTTGGTGTGTAACTCTGAAACTTTGTATTAGGTGTTAGTAAGGTTTCTTCACAGGGTAGTTACACAAAACAATCCCTTCCCAGCTAGAGAGTCAAGGACGACCAGTACTCAAAAAGCATAAACAACAGCAAAGGGAAAGGGGGCAAGCCAGGGGGGCTGAGACTTCATAGCCTGGGGCTGTGGTTGTCAATTGACCCCAATCTGTAGGTGAACCAAAACTTGTAAAAGTGTAAAACTTGTGAGCAGGATCTATTTTGGATTTGGGTGTAGCTCCGGCCGGGCTCTTGCATTACCCAAGGTGTATCCTCTCAATAAATACCTACTTTATTCCTTTTGCTCTGCCTAGTCTCTGTTCCAGGTCAGCCTTTCCAGGCAGCAGTAGTCAGTAGCCTGTTATTGAAAATGCTTAAAAAACAGTCTTGAAAGAATGTTTACCTTTTCATTTAAGACTATTCACTGAGGTGCTACCTTGTGGTAAGCCTAAAGAAAGGATTCAGCAGGCACAGCAGATGATATAATTAATCAGTAATCAAAATGTAGATCAAAGGTTGGAACTGAAAATAAGTATTCTTACAGCCTCATTGGTTTGTTTTGTTATTTTTCCTGCTATCATAAAAACCATTCTTTAGAGTTTCACTTCTTTTCTAAAGGAATAAATATAAATAAATACTGTTTCTTTTGTGATGTTGTCCTAAGTACCTTGCAGACATTGTACCCAAACGCTGGTTTAAAAAATCTATCTTAAGCCATGTTTTTTCACTCTTCGATCTGCAATGCAAAGTTGATAGTGATACCTTGGCCTTAAAGCGTCTAAAGCCCTTTTAACAAATAATTTTATTTTTATGTTCTCTATGTAGTAAGCTTCCTTGCATAAAGCTTTCTAAATAATTATTTGTGGCTGTAGTACAGATAAACAAATTTCACGTGTTTAAAGTAATTCTTATTTTAGATTTATTCAGGACAAGAGGCCACAGTCATAAACTGTGCCAGGAGAGGTGTAGGCTGGAGATTAGGAAGATTTTCTTCACAGAAAGAGTGACTGGGCATTGGAATGGGCTGCCCAGAGAGGTGGTGCAGTCACTGTCCCTGAAGGTGTTTCTTTTTGTGTTGATCTGTTTCAGAAGATGAAAATAAGAAAGAATAGTATGCAACGGGCTTTAAAATGCACATATGGCACAGTGAAATGATGTGACCTTATGAATGCTTTCCTAGCTTCTATAAATACAACCAGATTTAAACACTAGCACAAACTTGCTGTTGAAGCAAATAAAGTGCTAAACTTGGTGATTTTCCAAATTACTTTTATTATCTCTAAATCTTTGAGAATTTAGTTCTTGTAGGATTTTTCCTGGCATCTTACCTCTTTTGAAAGTAACTTGTGAACTTAATGACATTTGTGCCCTGCTAAGGTACAGGGTCTGTTGGATGAAAATATACAAACATATTAACATATAAATGGTGCACTCCATGTTATTTTCTTAAATACCCATGCAGTATTTCCTTTAGCACAGTTAAAGACTGCAGTAATGTGCAAAATACATTGTACTGTGTGAATTTCTATCCATACATCTTTAATAGGGCTGGTAGTACGTGGTGCTGCTGCCATGGTGTCAGATACCAACCACCAACATGAGGAAATGGACGGACCAGATGAGAAACCACACCTTTGGTTATCTCTGAACATTTTTTTCCTGCAAAAGTCATCTGCAAACCTTTGCTTTTCCACCTGGCAATTCAGAATAGATATCTCTAGAGATACTGTAAATGTCTGTGTTTAAGTCCAGCTTGCACCATCTCCACTCTGCAACATTTTTGACTCTTGCTTATGCTGGATAGCATCTCTTCCTGGCAGGAAGGCTCTGCAAGTCTTCCCTTGGTCATGTTTTGCTGCCGACCTAGCCCTCAAGCATCCTGCAAATCAAAACCTTCACCTCTAATTCTTTGACAATACAACCCCGCAGTGTATTGGACATCCTCCCTTGCATTTGAAAAGCTGAAGTACTATGCAGCAATAATCCTTAGAATGGACCAAATATCTTAGTTTAGCTACAAACCAAAATCAAATGCCGCTTTATTTACTTCCTGGTTTCTCATCGTATACTGTCTGTGTAAAAACATTTTCCCCATTGCTGAGATATGCAGTGAATCCTAGTCATGGACATCTGTCATAACTGAAGGTTACATTTGGATCTTTCTGTCAAGCACCATTTTCACATAATCTGTGTTCTGCCTATACAATTTCCTGTCATACTTTAAAGGGAAATGATATGCTGTGCTTTTCTGTGGAGTTATGCACAGTTCAGCTGCTGAAATCCTGTATCCCAGACTTTGTGACACTTGAATGCTAGATGTAATGACCTCAAAGTCAAAGCACACTAATGTGGCTGGCACCCAGACTATGGCAACAGACTGAAATACTTACTAGCACTTATTCAGACATCCTCTGTGCCATGGGAAAGGGGAGACATTGGTAAGGCATTTTGAAACTAGCAGACAAGACTGGTTAAATTGCCTAACAACTGGTGTTAGTATGCATCTGAGAAAGATATGGTTAGGATTAGTACAACTTGCTCATGAGCTGCATCCAGCCTTGTGAGACTTCTTGATACCACTCTGCCTGTAAGTTACCAGAGTTCTGGTTTGGGATATCTCCTTTTCATGCTGGCTATGCAACAAAAGATTTTCCTACAGCTTCCACAGGACAAGTTCTGGGATTTCAGTGGAAATTCAGAGAAGAAAATATTACATTACAGAACTACTATATTCAAATTGGGATTTAATAAATAGCACATTTTTTATAATAGCTTTTGATATAACTGCTGTTTTCAAAAGCCGGTATTTTTCAACCAAAATTTCAACCTAGGGGTAGTCTGTTAAGAGTAAGAACATTATAGTTCAAAACATATCAATATTATTCTTATTGAACAAAAAAGAAGTATGGCCTTTGTTTTCTTTGTTACTTCAAGAAAAATTGATGACAATTGGTGTTTACTTCTTAAATAAGATGAAAAATTGAAGAGGTCAGACTTAAACTCATGATATCTCAAACACTTCTCAGGACTCATGTTGAAGGTCTTGATAAGCTTTTTCTTGTACTACAACTCCTTCTTAAAAGTAAGCAGATGATTAAAGGTAACATTTTTTCCCCATTATTTACCTCCTGTAATTACTGTGCTCACATTAAGAGATGCAGTAGATGCAGAAATTCAGCAGTTTATTAAAGACATTGCATTAACTTTAGCTACCTATCTATAAATATTGTACTCAGTAACACAGTAACATTCATGACCTTATGCATAATAAGCATGATGAACTGAATGAAGACTTGGAAAACGCTGGGGATACTGGGAACATGATTTGCTTTATGGAAACAAACTGATGAAAACCTCATGATTTCTGACTTCAGCAACAGTTTTCCTCTCCACGCTGTACCCTGATTGTATTTCAAGTGGGTGAAAGCTGCAAACCAGTCGGCTCTCTGGGTCCATAAAAGTGAGAGGGGCTGTAAACTTAGCTCAGCTGTACAAGCAAACCTGCTGTCTGGCATCAATTCCACTTGATGTAAGTAGGAAATCTGAAAAAACTGCAGCTCTCACGGTAGAATATTCATGTGGAGCACACAGCAAAATGCCCAGATTCCTTATTTAAACACAAAACATCTTGATACCATTAGCCAGCAGAATTTAACTTTTGAGAAAGGAATCCTGATAACATGCTCATCTTCTCATCATAAGCTAATAAATGTAAAGACTTTCATACATTATATCTGTTAATTTTGCTGATTAATTTTCTTCTGCTTTGTTGCCAGTGCTTTCGCTGTCCAGCCTCCGCATGTGGGGAGACAATGTCTTGACCTTTTTATTATGTCCTGGTAAATCTCAGTAGAAAATGTTAGGACAGCCTCGAGAACCTAGGTCTTCATTTTGTCTTGGAAATGGTAAGTTGCTCTCTCTTGTTCTTTCCTCTGCAACAGTGTTGAAGCATATGCAAATATGTGCAAACTCTTGTAAAAATTCAGGTGCCTTTTGGGCTAAACCTTTCCTATGATCAGAATAAACTGAAGCGTAAAATATATTCTAAGTCCTCTCTTCAAAGTAACTGACAAGAAGCTTTACTTAAGAAAAAGAAACAGTTGTGCGACTCAGCAGCAGATGGGTATGCTTGGATGTTGTTTCATCTACATTTATTGTGCTTGTTTTTAAAATGGGTACATCGAAGTGTTGATACCAGTTTTAAATGCTTAAATTTTGCATGTTAGAGATTACTCTTGTCCTAAGTCATTGTCAAAAGTGTAAAGAAAAGAAATTTATCTCTGCCATTTATTTCTGTATGGAGCTACCCTGAGCTACAATTACAACAGGGCTGGAAAACCTGAGTTGGTTGTCATAGCCCAAGTTTCTGCTCTATGAGAAGATGAAAGGGAATGCATTATATTATCTTTTTCTCCACTGCCTTAAGCAGGGGAAAATAGACATATGGTCCTTGAAAATATGGCAATGGCAATGTGGAATGTTTTATTTTTTGTGGTCCAGCCAAACACAATACCACGTATGTAATACCAATAAATAAAAAAATCCATGTAGAAATAAGGTACTGTTTTCTCTCTCAGGGTGGATTTAGAGCTTCTCTCACAGGCATGATTGAAAAGCTTTCCTTGACCATAGTTCAGTGCAGCATTGCTATCTCTAAATTTTGACTGATTAAACCACAGAACACAAAGAAAGAAAGAAAATGTATTATCTCAACTCATGACAATTTTTCCTTTCTTCCATGAGACCCTATTGACATAGTATAGTTTAAGAAGTAAGCCACAACTGGAAATCCCTTTGCTTCACTATGTGTATTTCTAAGTATTTTTCCAACTGGAAAAGGAAGATGACTGCAACCCATATGGGATACTTCAGCCACATCCTTTCAGGAATGGGGATGCTGTAACAGATTTGTCTTGAGGACCCATTAAACTAGCTACTGTTTTTGAAATCATGCTACAAAATATACTGGAGACTGTGAGACACCTATTTGAATGCTGCTGGTGTTCCTGAACCCTTAGTAACAATCCTTTCAGTGTACAGTAAATTCACAAATACAAGCCACACTGAGTATAAGCCGCATCTCTGGGTGTTGGCAAATATTTTGGTTTTTGTCCATAAATAAGCCGCACCTGAATATAAGCTGCTCTGTCGTTCGCAGTGAGGACCCACATGCAACAAAGTTGCTAAATACTAACAGAACCGTGGCATGGCGGGGGGTTTACTGGCTCAACTAAGGCTGTGCAGGCTCGGCCCGCTAGGAGCTGCTGACGGGGCCAGGTGGCCCAGCCCGGCACTGCCACTCGGGGCTGACCGCCACCTCTGGGTTCGCTCGCCCGGCCCCGCTCCCGCCGCGGCGCTGGTCGGGCATGGAGAGCACGCCCCGCTTGCGCCGCAGTGCTGGCTGGGCACGGAGCACCCCCTGCTCCCACCACGGCAGCAGAGGGCGGGGGCAGAGCACCTCCCCTCCTCCCCGGGCCACAGCAATGGCGGCGCCCCCACCCCCGTCCTCCCCGGGCCGCAGCAATGACGGCGCGGCCCCCCCTCTCCTCCCCGGGCCATGGCAATGGTGGCGCAGGGCCCCCATCGGCTCCCCGAGCCGCGGCAATGGCGGCGCAGGGTCCCCCCGTCTCTCCCCTGGGCTGCGGCAGAGGAGGGAAGAGAGCTCTCCCGCCTCTCTCCCCGCCCCCCGTGCTGCCTGCAGGGAGCCAGGGCAACACAGTAACACTGTAACAATCGCGGAATGCCGGCTTTTACTGGGAGGTGCTTGGCTCGGCACCCTGGCTGGCACGTCTGGGGTTGTAAATGTCAGAAAATTATTCACATATTAGCCACTCCTGAGTATTAGCCACACTTCCGGGTTTCCACCAAAATTTTTGTCAAATTGCTGCGGCTTGTATTCGTGAAATTACTGTAATCTTTTTTAATTGTCTCAAACGCAGGGTTATATCAGTGCAGGGTCTATGTACCAGAGAAAACATATGGGCATGTTCCTGACAAAGAGGCAGAATCATCCCATGTCCTTGGAGGCTGAAGTTGTCAGGGTCATGGTCAGGCAGATGAGTTAGGCTCAGGAAGCAACAACTGTTGAATAAAGAGACATGGGTGTGATATGAGAAGATCTGTGATAGAAAAATGTAATTGAATTGGAGTTTAGCGATTTCTTTTTGTTTCATTGTTGCTTTTTTTTCCATTTTAATTCACCTGGGAAAAATGCCAACCACCAAACCACAGACTGGAATTGCTATTCCAACAAAAACTACAACAAAGATTTTTGCTTCTGTAAGATTCCTGTTAGAAATTTTGCAAAAAATTACTGCTAACTAACCACCAGAGGATATCTCCGCTACTAGCTTACAAGGCTAATGCCAACACGTAGAGAACAGTTTAAGATGGAAGAGATCTCTGATCATCTAGAACATCACACCTTGCTCAGAGCAGGCTTGAACATTGGAGATTGCTTGGGGCATAGTCCAGTCAGGCCTTTAGAATTTCCAAGGGTGGAGACTTCACAATTTCGCTGGGCATCCTAATCCAGTGAATGACCAATCTCATCAAAACAAAGGTTTTCTGGTGTTTGGGTAGTACTTATCACAATTCAGTTTGCATCCATTGTCTGATGGTCTTTAACTGGGCATCACTGAGTAGTCTGTTTCAGTCTTCTTTACACCTTTCTGTCAGATAATTACACATGTGCCTCTCAGCATGCTCTTCCCTAGACTTTATAGCCACAGCTCTCTCTCAGCCTCTCCTTGTATAAGAGATGCTATGGTTCCTTAACCATTTTCCTGGCCTTTACTGTGCTTTCTCCTTTATGTCCATGCAAACCCTTTCAGTGTGGGGAGCAGAACCTGTCCAGCACGAAGATGTGTCTCAGCAGCGTGGAGCAGAGGGTAACCATCACTTCCCTACACCTCCTGGCACTTTCGTAATGGAGCACACGAGGTTGTTGGCCTTCTTTGCTGCAAGAGCACATTGCTGAATCATTGTCATATGCTGTCCACAAGGACTCTTCAGGACTGCCTCCGAAAAGCTACTTCCCAGTCATCATCCAGGCATGTGCTGGTGCCTGGGCTGACTTCTCTCCAGATTCAGGGATTGACATTTCCTTGTGTCAGCCTTCATGAGACTAACAGTCTCTTTATTCAACAGTTGTTGCTTCCTGAGCCTAACACATGAGATTACAAAAATTACATTTCTCCAAGCTTGTTCAAGTGCCTCTGGATGGCTGAACTACCCAGCTGGTCTAGCAGCCGCCCCTCCCAGTTTTGTGTCACCTGTAAACTCTGTCTAGTCTTTCTGGACATTCATGGGGAATGAAATTATACTGGCCCTGTGATCCACCTGTGGGGCTCATTGCTGCTGACTGACCCGCAGCTGGACTTAATGCTGCCTAACACAGCTCTTTAAGCCTGGCAGTTAAGCCAGTTTTCATAACATCTCACTATCCTTTTGTCTGACTCCAGCTTCAGTAGTTATAAGAGACTGTCTCAAAAGTGTTGCTAAAGTCAATAGTAAAGAAGATGTACTGATATCCCTCATCCACTGCGACTCACCTCTTACATAGCCTCCTCATAGCAGGCTAAGTGTGACTTTGTCTTCATAATGCTGGTCTTTACTGCATTACAGAGGAACATCTTCGAACCTTCGGAGAACTCCCTAATGTTACCTGTGAAAGTAGACTGGCAACCAGCTATCTAGAGTACAGAAAAAAGCAGAATTATTAGAATTATTTTCTTCAGGTCATGTGAAAGGTCAGTGGCAGAAAGGAAACAAAATACAGATTTCATGACCAAGACTTTTACAGTACCATTTTTACTACTTCCCAAAACCAAAGAAATGAAGGAGAGTCACCATATAAAAGAAAAAATCAAACCAAAACCAAGGTCCAAAACCTGTAGACGCTGGAAACACTGATCTCAAATGTTTTGAATTTAAAATAGTTACAGTGGTTTTTTATTCCCCTCTTCTTTTACATTACCTCAAACAGAGAAACTCATTGTACTCGTAAACATTCCTTTTCTCTGTCTCCATCTTTTTATGTACCACAAAGTATTGTCCTGAAGTACCAATTTTGTACTCAGCCACTGAATACTTGGAAGATTACGATTTTGAGTCTTTGACAATACATGGGTTCTTTTCTGTTCGTCTCTAGCCACTAGTGTTCTACCTCACAGCAGACTTGCTGCATCTGCATTTGCATGTGGCAAAGGCAGAGCCCCAATACTGTGCCACTCTCCCACACAGTACACACATGCAGAACTAGGTGAATACAACCAGTATAGCAATGAGTATAATGGAAACACATTGTGAAGAATGCAGGAATAATGCTTTAAAAAGGCACTTTCTAAGATTTCTCAAGCAGTATGTCTGAGGATGTTGCTGGGAAATCAGAGACATGTCTTAGATAAAACAAACAAACAAAAAAATCTCAACCAACCAACCAACCAACCAACCAACCAACCAACCAACCAACCAACCAACCAACCAACCAAAAAACCTAAAAAAAATTACAAAACCAAAAAAACAGAAACAGAAAAAAACCCCAGAAATTTACAGTCTCAACATTTCAATTGTAGATGATTGGGGTATCACCAGCTGGAATGAGGCAAGCCCAGTTGTACAGACATGCTGGGGAACAAGATTCTACAAAGCAGCTCTGGGGAAAGGGACTTGAACGCCCTAACCAATGGCAAGTTGAACCTGAGCCAGAGTGCCCTGGAGCCAGGAGGGCCAGCCCTGTCCTGGGGGGCATCAGGCACAGCATCACAGCCGGGCAAAGGAGGGGATTGTCCTGCTCTGCTCTGAGCTGGGGCAGCCTCACCTCCAGTGCTGGGGGCTGGTTTGGGAGTCACAATATAAAAAAAGGTAGTAAACTATCAGGCATTGACCAAAGGACAGCCATGAGGATGGTGAAGAGTTGTGACGGGAATCTGTGTGAGGAGTGGCTGAGGTCACTTGGTCTGTTCAGCCTGGAGAAGAGGAGACTGAGGGGAGACCTCATTGTAATCTGCAACTTCCTCGTGAGGGGAAGAGGAGGGGCAGGCACTGATCTCTGCTCTGTGGTGATCAGTGACAGGACCTGAGGGAATGGCCTGGAGTTGTGTCAGGAGAGGGTTTGGTTGGATCCCAGGCAAAGGTTCTTTCCCCAGAGTGGGGGGTGGACAGTGGAACAGGCTCCCCAGGGCAGTGGTCAGAGCACCAGCCTGACAGAGGTCAAGAAGGTTTTGGACAATGCTCTCAGGTGCATGGTGTGACCCTTGGGTGATCATGTGAAGGACCAGGAGGGGCCCTTTGATTATACTAATGAGTCCCATCCAACTAATAGAACTCATATTCTATGGTTCTATGATTTTATGGACTAAGAAAGGGAGTAGAAATATTAACAATAGGAAAGAATGTTTCTAGAAGAAGAAAGATATTCTTACAATTGCTGTGAACTGCTGAATATTTGACTGCTTGCAGATTTTTCACTGCATTTTGTTTAGACAATAAAAGATAATTTGACTTTGATTCTCTATGCCTTTAGCAGACCAATACTCTGCATTGAATCTTCAGTGATATTAAATATTCAAAGCAGCATTTGCATTTCTAACACTGTTTTATAGCACAGCACAGTGACTGCTTGGTGGAAGACACTGAGGTGGCCTACAGAACAGGCAGCCAGGAGTTCTGCTCCATCACTGGAAAATGTTAGAAGCTCTGAGTATGAATCAAAAAAGAAAAAAGAAAGCCAACATGACAACCACCCCCCGTGAGCAGGCCTTTGTCACTCTCAGTGTGCAGTTATATTTCTTCTAATAATAAAGAATAAAAGGCTCCCTTCCTTTTATTCTAGGGAGCCTGGGGGAAGAATAGCTCTGGACTCCCTGCTCTTTGGTGGGGGAACAGGTAAGTGAGAATTTAAAAGTGATTGTTGCAACCTTTGGAAAGCCACACTGAGCAGCAGTCCTTCCACCCTGTGATGTGAGAGTACTTTTTTTAAACACAGCTGTCTTTGCTGATGTCTTTGCAAGCCGAATGTTGCCTTATCTGATCTTTCTGATCCTAAGAGAAAAAAGGTAACACTTCACATTTTGTTTTCACTTTTTTCCTTTCTCTCATCACACACACAGTGTGTTGCCTATAAAGGCTTCTGCAAAGCCAAGAAAAACTAGCAGGGGCATGCAGGCTGTATTGGCTGTAATGTGTTATTGCTGCAGCTGTCTGACATCATAAGGAAGTGGAGGCAGGGACCAGGCCAGGACACTGCAACAGGACCTGAGGTGTGGAAACAATCTCCACTACTTTCACTACACACAAGTTCTGCATCGCCTACAGCATCAACTGTAATTCTAAAACTAAATTCAGAGCTCTGAGCACTTACTGTGGTTTGGTTCTGCTGTCTCTGATTCTGCTGTCTTGGGAGCATAGGCTTAAAAAAAAAAAAAGAAGCTTGACAGAGGATTTCTCAAATTCAAGAGAGAAAATAATTCAAAGACCTGGGTAGATCCTTACAAATGACTTGCTGGCATGGCTGCGTTTCATCAGAGATGAAATAATATATATAATAACCTCTACTCTGCAGGTCTTTGAATCTTGCCCTAGCCAGAAAAAATGTTCTTGAAGTTATCTCCAGGAATACACAAATATATACAAACAATTTAGGGTAAAATATTCTGGCATGTCAGAATCACAGTGACTTATTAAAAAAATTATAAATAAAAAACCAAAACACATAACTAAACCATCTGCTTTTGAGCCCAATTAGCACCACAAAATTTTCTTCAGTGTGGTAAAGTGCAAAGTAATTTTGCATCCTTTTTAATAGCCAGAACAATCCTATGTGCACCTATAGATCACAATTTGTTCTGGTGTGTATAAACACAAAATAACTCAAAAGAATTTCCATTACACACTAGAGTTCTCTGGTTTTAGCTGTTGAGATCTAGGAATTTGAATACAGTAATTTCACAATTATAAGCTGCACCATTTTGATTAAAATTTTGGTCTGAACCCAAAGTGCGGCTTATAATCAGGTGCGGCTTAAATATGGACAAAGAATGAAAAGTTGCTGTTTTAGGACAGGTGTCTGCTGAGAAAGCCAGGAACTTCTCTTTGAAATAGAGAATGTAAACCCCCTCCCTCCAAATTATTATAATTATGAAATCAAGGGCCTTTCAGGCAAAAATATGGGAATTAGGAATAGCAGTTCTTTTCTAGGGAAATTAAAATAGAAATACAGTACTACAAAGAAACAAACTCCAAACCCTGACAAAGTCAGAGTACAACCTGACACCCTGTCAGGCAGGGTGTTGGTGGCAGTTCAATTAAATGATGGTTGCAGTCCCCTTGCAGTGACAGATGTGATTCAGTTGAAGCAGTGCTCCTGTAGAAGGTGCAGTTTCCCTCCGGAGGTCCTGTGGTGATGCGGAGAAATCCGATTCTCCTCTGGAGTCCAGTGGAGAAAGGGGCTCCCTTAGTGTCCCAAAACCTCTGTTTTTATTTTGCTAAGAAATGTTGGGCTCTTCCCCCTGCCTGATGTAACTTCCAACAGGACGCAGTAATTTTATCAGTCTCACAGTGGGACTCAATGGGCCATTAGCAGAAAATGACTCGCTGGAAGAAGGATGGGTTGTGAAAAGATAAAGAACAATGCCCTACCTGGTTTCAATGGATGGCCCATTAACAGAATATCTCCCATTGAGATAAGGATCACTGCCTCCACCCTCAACAGATGGTGATAGAATAGATACCTTTTATCACATCCTGTATTGTAGCGTGCGGCTTATAATCAGGTGCGGCTTACGTATGGACAAAGAATAAAAAGTTGCTGACACCCGGAGATGCGGCTTATAGTCAGTGCGGCTTATAATCATGAAAATACTGTAATTATTTAAACAAGTTGATCATAAGGAAAGGAATTATCTGTGCTGCATTCATTCAGTGTGAATTGTCTGTGTGCTCTCACTCAGGTAGTTTGTGCATGCAGTTCCATTAACACAGCCATTAAAATCCATGCTCATATAAGCACCTGTGCTTGTATGAACATAGGCATTTCTCTTGGACTGAAAAAGTAATCTCTAAAGAAGGGAAGGGGTAGTCATGGTAATGACCCTTTGCAATGCTGATAGGACTACTAGTGGTTGAAATGGTGCAGTCACAGAAAGATATAGGGAACAATGCTGAATGGGGGATCCATGGACACATACAAGTTTCCTTTTCAGCTCAGAGTGTGAGCCACAGCTCAGTGGGGTGGTTATCATCACTTTCATATGGTTATAAAAGCAAAAAATGTCTATCTGCTAATATTATTTGATTTCTGGAAATAAATAGTAGATGTATTTCATGGCAATGAAGGCAAAAGGTGTTTGCAACATTCAGCTGTGTGTCTGTCTGTTGAGGAGTTTTCACATATTTCATTCTTCCTTCTTCAGGAATCATCAGTTTTCATCCTCAGCAAGCACAGTGTGAGCATACACCTGTGCACACATGATATTTCACCCTGAGTATGAAATGAAAGTGACTGTCTTCTGTGCTGCCTTAAATCCTTATTACTTCCCAAGCAGAAAAGGCAATATATGTAAGTTTCCAAATTATTTACTTGACTATAGCCATTGCATCTAATGGTTCTAGTGCTCTTTTAAAAATAAAATCAAATATGAAGGTCAGAAAAAGCATAACGGATGCTGTATGGAAGGAAGACAGCAAAGAAACTTGAAGAAAGATGGAAGCTACCTCATTCAGGGTCCTCCTGGTATGAAATCTAACAGTAGGTAGTTCCTGAAGTGTCTGCCAGGCAGGTATAGATTCTCCTTGTCCAGTAAGAAGGAAATCTCAGAGTGATTCAAACATGCAGATTTTCATGTTGAGACTGTTTTGCTTTTCTCCACCAAGCTGATCATTGTGAAGTACTGATTACAGGGTGTGATGTTGTTAATGTGTGATGTCTCTGGCCTGTACTAGTGAGAGTGGCATGATTGGACTAAGGGCAATTTATGCTGTAACAAAGGCACTGGGTTACATCTCACCTCATTTGTGCTGATAATGCTGCTTTCCTCTCTCCATTCTAGTTTTACAAGGTCTCCATAACAACTACAGTTGCTAAATGTTTGGTAAAGCATTATTCTTGTTAGAGTGTTTCCAGTTGTGTTAGTGCTGAAGCAGGAAAATCCAGGACAGTTAGCATCACAAGGACAGACAAGTGTCTTCAAACTGCACCATGTCTATTGTGTGGATGGGAGAAACTCATGACTGATAGAAGCCTGTTTTTTTGTGAATTCACTGTTCCAGCCCAGGCACCTAGCTGTGAAATACAGCTGTTCCCCAAGTGTCAACATGGGAAACACCTAATCTTATGTTGCCTCAAAGCAGCAAGGTTTCAAAACAGAAATTAAGATCTGAATACTGAGTTTTGCAACATGCTTCAGAACTACTGAAAGCTTGTCTGCCCATTAAACATATCTGGGCAGATGAACCTTCTATTCTAATTTTTACTTTTTAAGCTATTAAGGCAATAAGGGTAGAGAGGTGATTGCTTTCCTTTTTTTGTTGTTGTTTCTTCTTTTCTTCTGGTAACTCTACATTCATCCATGCTACTACATTTTGTATCCACAAAGTATAAACATAAATTGTACATTCATCTCTCTTTTTACTGTTGCAAGCAGTTTGAAATCCATTGGGCTATGTAGAAAATCCAGTATCATTGTCATGTATACAGAATAGCTCAGGGTGGGGTACCAGCTGCTGATTTAGATCTGAGGAAGCCTGTTGCTTAACACCAGTTTTGCTATGGACCCAGTGAGACTAATTTTGTGCAAGTGGTTGATGTTCTGTCTGGTGTGGTGCTCTCTCTTCTGGTGAGGGATTGAGGAATGGCTGGGAAACCATGAAGGCTGAATATTCTAAATTTTTTCAGCTTTTGGTACCCATATAATAATGTAGCTCAGTAAAAAGAAGTGACCCTTAAATACGACACCAGGTTTACAAATAATTACTGATGACAGTGGTAAAGAAACTCTTTCATAATAAGGAGAGATGCCATATTTTACCTAAACCAGCTAAAAATAACTGTAGTGTGAATCAGATTTTGGTATACCAGCAGGGTATACAGAAAAGAACTTCACTTACTTTTTAGAGAAGGTTTTTTGTGTAAGAGCTTAACAGCACTGTATTTAGAATATTTTCTAATGCATTTCCCTGTTCTTATTTTCTTTAATAAAAAACGTGGACAATACAAATATACTCAGTAAGTGTTGTTCATGCCTAACAACCATACAATTTTTGAGATTTTATTGTTCAAAAACAATAGATGCTGAACTCAAATCTAATTAATTTACTGTTTTCTGATTTTTAGGATGCTGACCTGTCATTTACCACACAAGGCATTAGAAAACTAAACGCCTGAACTGGAGAACTATTTGACCTGTTTGTGTGTGATTTTGCATACCTACACATTCACTTATTTCCTTGCAGCATTTTGTATAATTGTCTGGGAGACTGAATCAGTTAGTTTGGAAAACTGTCTGTGGATAATAGGCATACTCAGATACATGTTTTAACATGATAGTTTCTAGCTGGCATATTATCCCAAGGAACAGCCTCCCTAGAGCTGTCTGTTAAGTCGGCATCCCTCTGAGGTTTTTGTATCTTAAAGGAAAAAAGCTAAAGTAGAAATCTGCAGCCTAGTCTCACTTCATTAGCTTAAGCCATCTTGCATCACTGGCGCAGCCGGTGAAATGGAGACTTTCACAGCCTGGGACACCAGCAGGACATCCTGTTTCAGTTTAGAAATCACCCCTGCGGCCCCCTACCTCCTCACTAATAAAACAAAGGGACTCAAGGAATAATCTCGGGCCGAAGAGGCTGCTTAGACATTGATTGTCACCCTGGCACCCAGCCAAGCCCAGTGCGCCACAGAAATGGACCCAGGAGGGGAGCGGCTGGAAAGCAGTCAAAGAGCACCGAAAAGGGAAGTCATTAAACTACTACCATCAACAAAACTCTCACTTGTTTAGTCTTCCTTTCTTTCTTCTTGTTCGCCCTTACTCTTGTTTTCTTTTTTTTTTTTTCTTTTTTTTTTTTTTTTTCTTTTTTTTTGGTTTGGTTGTGGGTTAATTTTTTTTTTCTGGTATAATTTTTTTTGAAGAATTAATTCAATACAAAAATTCCCTCCAGGATGTAATGGAAGTCCAAATCCGCTTATTTCTGTTGCCTCAGTTATGTTACTGTTGCTCTTTTGTTTTGGTTATTTTTTATGAAGTTTTACATAACTTGTCTCTCTTACTTAAAAAATAATAAATAATGACTAGAGTGCGAGTTTTTGTGGAATGAAAGGAAAGGTTTTGTAAGCAGGAGTCTTGTAAGTGTCTTTGTGATAATTCTCATACAATTGCAGAATGATTTATTTGTTCTTTTTCAGAATATAATGGGGAAAAGGAAGAGTGACATTTTTCACCCTTTGAATGCTGGCTTCCTGCTGGTGGAATTGATGTCAATATCCAGAAGAGAGTGAAGCTAGGTTAATTTATTCTATTTGAGTTTGTTCTTTAATTTTTTTTTTTTTTTTTTTTTTTTTTTTTTTAGCTAAGAAGAATATAAATATTATGGAGATAATGATGTTGAGATGTAAATGATGAGTGTGTGTGCACTGAAAAATTGAAAGGTAAGCCATAATAATTAAGATTTTACCTCTTGAGATTAAGAAAAGGTTAGAAGGTGTTAAAACCTGCATTCAACAAAGCTTTGTCTTCACAGACAATAAAGAAAAATTGTCCAAAACACAGTGGCTTGTGTGATGTGTGACTCAAAAACCAGCCAAGTAACCAACTAACACCAACCCAGATTGTTTAGCAAAAGAAGTGACTTGCATAAATATATTGTAACCATAATTAGACCACATGACAGTAATAGTTCAACAGTGAGGGCCTAAGAAAAATTAATGAAGCAAGTAATGAATGTTTTGGTAGATGACAGAGAAAGGGTAGATAGTGTTTACTTTCCCTAAATACGGGTTTTAGTTAGCACCAGGGTCCTTCCTCTGTTGCCATTTGGAGTGCAGCTTTGGAATTGCTCCTTTGATAAAACACAGAACTTAGGGTGGCAATTCACCTGTCATCAATTGACATTATGGAGGAAAGATGCAACTTGAGACATCTCCTAACATATGGGCCGAAAGGAAAAGCTTTTTGGGAGGGAAGGAAACTGAGGGTGTGACTGATCAAAAGTATTATATTAGATCTAAAAATACCCTCTGAGAGTAGTCTTCATCTGGCTGGCGCAGTCACATTATTTATGACAATCTGGTAGGTCTGAACAGATGAGGAGCACTTATTTTGGTGCAGCAAAATCTTGAGCTTTTTGAGAGTGGCAGCATTTTATATGCAGAGCCTGAAGTGCTGGGAGAGAGTGGAGGGGTGTGTGTTTGTGCACATGTGGTGTCTGGGAAGGACTTTCTGCATGACGGGAAAGCAACAGTTCCTGGCTGTAGCTGTGTACCTAAAGCACCTCCTGTGATCACAGGGTTTTATACAGCATACTTCTCTGCAGCTGAGGTTTTATGAAAAGTTCCATTTTGCAACCCAAATCTGCTTCTGCAGAGAAACCTTTTTTGTGCATTTGCTTAACAGGTCACAGAAACTTTAACTTAAGCTAAAGGGCAATTATAAGTTGAGTCATTTGAAAGACAAAAGTATATTGGACTGCAGTGCCTTTTTACTTACTGCATTACTATCTTTGCAGACACACAGAAATTTCTCAAATCTCCTTCAATCATCTCTTTGGTTTCATGTTCTTTTCTTACCATTCACAGTCCTTCATATAGTACAGTAATTTCACGACCATAAGGCGCACCGGACTATAAGGCGCACCCGCCGGGAGTTGGCAAAATTCGCAACTTTGTAGATCAGATAAGGCGCACCGGACTATAGGGCGCACTTATTTTTTGCAGCGAGGCTCTGCCCCCAGCTCCCTCCGCGCGGTTGCTGGCCGAGGCCCCGCCTCAACCCGGCAGTCATTGGCCCCCGGGCCCGCCTGTACCCGGCAGGGGTGGTGCCGCAGGGCCCCAGGCCCGCCTGCATCTGGCGGGGCCGGGCTATGGCCGCCGCCCCTCCGTGCCGCCTGCATGGGGCCGGTGGGTGCCTGTGGAGGGGCCATGCCACCTCCACGGGGCCGGTGGGTGCCTGTGGAGGGGCGGCTCCGCCTCCACGGGGCTGGAGGGTGCCTGTGGAGGGGCGGCTCTGCCTCCACGAGGCCCGGGCGTGCCTCTGTAGGGGCCATGCCACCTCCACGGGGCCGGGGGGTGCTTCTAGAGGGGCTGTCCCGCCTGCACGGGGCCGGGGTATGCCTCTGGAAGGACGGCTCAGCCTCCACGGGGCCCGGGCGTGCCTCTGGAGGGACGGCTCCGCCTGCACGGGGTCGGGGCGTGCCTATGTAGGGGCGGCTCCACCTCCACGGGGCTGGAGGGTGCCTGTGGCGGGGCGACTCTGCCTCCACGAGGCCCGGGCGTGCCTCTGTAGGGGCCGTGCCGCCTCCACGGGGCCGGGGGGTGCCTCTGGAGGGACGGCTCCGCCTCCATGGGGCCCGGGCGTGCCTCTGGAGGGACGGCTCCGCCTCCACGGGGCCGATGGGTGCCTGTGGAGGGGCGGCTTCGCCTGCACGGGGCCGGGGCGTGCCTCTGGAGGGACGGCTCCGCCTGCACGGGGTCGGGGCGTGCCTATGTAGGGGTGGCTCCGCCTGCACGGGGCCCGGGGGGTGCCTCTGGACGGGCCGTCCCGCTTGCACGGGGCTGGGGGGTGCCTCTGGAGGGACGGCTCCGCCTCCACGGGGCCGGGGGGTGCTTCTAGAGGGGCCGTCCCGCCTGCACGGGGCCGGGGTGTGCCTCTGGAAGGGCGGCTCAGCCTCCACGGGGCCCGGGCGTGCCTCTGGAGGGGCAGCTCCGCCTGCACGGGGCCGGGGCGTGCCGGCCCCTGCTCTGCCCCACCTCCACCTGGCAGCCATGGCCCTGCCGGCTCCCCCCGTGGCTCGCAGCTTGCACTTCCGGGTAGGCAATTTTTTTGAACTTTGTCCATCAGATAAGGCGCACCGGACTATAAGGTGCACTTCCGGGTTCCCGGGAAAATTTTAGTCAAAAGGGTGTGCCTTATAGTCGTGAAATTACTGTAATTTAGCAATAAATGCTTTCCTAATTAAACCTTTCAAAGTAAAGTTTATATAAGTTCATTAACTGAATGCTTATGATTGAATGAAAATATGTTTGAGCAAATGTAGTACAGACACACCACTTAGCATTGACATTGTTTTCCTCCCTCCTTATCCACTCACATTTACCCACCTGTTGGTGTGCTATATACCTAGGACTTTTTGGCAGCAAGTAGGGTCACTGCGTGGCTGCAGCTGGGGCTCAGAAGAGTTCCTTTTGTACCTTCACCATAAAACATCTCCTGCTGGTTTGTAGCCATTTTGTGTATTTTGTAATAGTTTCTTCAGTTTTGGTTTTTTTTTCAATAATTTCAGGATGTTGTGTGGTACTTAGTCATAAACATAAGGGAAAAGTAAGGCTATTGCCATTTTAAAAGAACATGGGTGGATGTTGTGGACATCAGTTTGTGTGAGAAAGCAGAGTTGTGGTGTTGCTTGCAGACAGTGCTTCTTACAGAATGCGTTTTCCAAAATGTTACTCTCCTACTGAACCTACCAACTTGAGCTATAGCTGGAGAGTACAGTAATTTCACGACTATAAGGCGCACCCTTTCGACAAAAATTTTGGCCTGAACCCGGAAGTGCGCCTTATAGTCCAGTGCGCCTTATATAATGTACTAAGTTCGGAAATTTGCCAACCCAGAAGTGCGAGCTGTGAGCTGCGGGAGGAGCTGGCAGGCACAGAGCTTGCCACTGAGCACCCAAACCCCATCTTTCAGTTAAGACTTGTAGTTGAGTGCAGCATTCCTTAAAACAGGATCCACCAAACCCTCTCTGTCACTCCCATCCACAGCTGGACAGGGGAGAGAAAGTATAGGGAAAGCTTCATGAGTTGAGGCAAGGACAGAGAGAGATCACTCACCAAGTTCTGTCATGGGAAAAACAGACTCAGCTTGGGGATATTAATTGCATTTTTCCTAACCAAATCACAGCAGAATAATACTCTGAAGTAAAAACAGACCTTTAAAAACACTTTCTCCTCACTCCTCCCTCCTTCCCAGCTCAACCTCCTTTTCCCCAGCAGCACAGGGAGACAGGAATGGGGGTTATGGTCAGTTCATAACAAGTTATTTCTCCCACTGCTCAGGAAGGGGACTCCTTTCCCTGCTCTCCCATGGGAGACAGTTCTCCATGAAGCTCTCGAATGTCAGTCCATTCCATGGGCAACAGTCCTCACCAACTGCTGCAACATGGATCACTCTTCCACAGCATGGATCTCCCATGGGATCGCAACTCCTAGCAGGAAATCTGCTCTGGTCTGGGCTCCTCTCTCCCCAGGTCTGCAGGTCCCTGCCAGGAGCCTGCTCCCGCACAGGTGTCCCACAGAGTTACAGCCTCGTGTCAGGTGTGGGTCTCCTCCACAGGCTGCAGGTGGATCTCAGCATCCCTGTGATCCTCCGTGGGCTGCAGCTGCTTCACTAATGGTCTGCACCACAGCCTACAGGGGCATCTCAGCTCCAGCACCTGCTGGAGCACCTCCTGTTCCTCCTTCTGCACTGACCTTGGTGTCTGCAGAGTTGTTCCTCTCACATATGCTAACCCCAGTCTTCTCTGACCACAAGTACATCGTCACAATCACTTTTATTTTTCTTCTTAAATATGCTGTCAGAGAGGTTTTCCCACCATTTCTGATTGGCCCAGCTGTGGGAGGACAGATTATAAGAGGCTAGAGATAGTGCTGAAGGCAATCTCGCCCCTGATGAGTTGCAGTGGTGCTAATTACCAAAGATTGGGAACAGCCTCGCCCATTAATAGGTCACAGCTATGTCCACTGAGGATTCTTAAAAAGGAATGTGTTAACTGGTTGAGGAAGGATTTGGAGTCTGCTGGCTCTGCTGTGGGGAGGAAGGGTTATGCGGTTGTGCAAGGCATTGAGGGGGTAAGGTGTTATATGAGGGACAGACAGGGTCAGTCTGGTCATGCTAGGTGCAGGAAGGAGTTAGCCAGTCCTGCAAAAGAAGAGAGAAAAGAGTCATCAGTGTGTGGATCTGCCCATGGAGAAGGTACAGAGAAAAGGCATGAGAGTTGGAAAGACAATAAGGATCTGATGCTTGGAACTTTCTTCAGTGTCAGTTGTACCTCCACCACCACCCAGCCTTGGCCAATGACACATTCGTCTGGAAGCCGGGTGGAATTTGCTCTGCCAGATGTAGTGGAAGCTTCAGACACCTTGTCACAGAAGCCATTCCTGTAAACCCACCTGCTACCAAAACCCCTGGCTGTGCAATCTCCAAGAGGATTTGAAGGCCTGCATTTTAGATTCTTGTAAACAAATTTCTAGTTACAAATTTATTGCATTTACATGGACTACCAATTAACATACACCACTAGAAATGGTGTCTGCTCACACACTGCTGGCACTTAGCTTTATCTCTCAAGTGAAATCCTTTAATCAGTTTTGGGTTTTTACAACCCTCTGGAAGAAAGCTCAGCCACATTCTGTTCAGCTGTTGCCCAAAAAGAAGCGGTTATTTTTGGAAATAACTTTGGAGGAAAAAAGGGGTTTTGATAGGCAAGAGTTAACCTGTGGCAGGAAAGGTGAAGGCTACAGCACTAGAGTCTATAAGTGATGGCATGGCAGCACACATTATTGTGCACACATATTATTCAATATTTAGAGTTTGTGTCATTGCTAAATGCAGTTTCTTTGTCTTGCCTCAGCAGATCTGTCCCTCTGAGGAACAACAGCCAAGAGAATTGACATCAGGCTTTTGTTCCTATGTACAATGACCTAAGATGTTTTCTACTGCAATTTTCAAAGTCATAATGCTGTGAGTATGGAAAGATGTGGTGTCTCCCAAATAGGCCATACAGCGTGTGTGCTTGAAACCATACAGGGACTGATGCTGCCTGATTACAAAAAAACATTGACTCCTGTATGTGCTGCTTTAGGCATCTCAATGCAGCCCTCCTTCCAAAACCTCCAAGTTTCCATAAAAACCAGTTTACATCAAGCACTGGTGGCCACTCCTCATTTTCTTTTGCTCAGATGAGTATTCCCTCTAAGTGGCCTCCTTCTTTCTCCATAACAGTGAACTGTGACATGCCTATCTGATGGGTAGATGAGAACATGGAAGTGTCCTGATGATGAAGCAAATCAAGGACTATCAAGAGAACTGCAACTCTCTTCCTTTGGAAATGTCAACCAGAGTAATAATGAAGCTTTCCTGTAAAAAAAATGGGAGAGAACACTAAGGGGCTAAGGTCATGTTTGTAGTATATAGATGTGCTCAATGTGCTAACCACAGCCAGGGCCTTATGAAATCACACTATATCCTTAAATCTATTTCTCAAGCTTCTGCTCAAAATTTGTCTTGGATTGGCAAAGTCTTCAATAGGAAAGTTTTTGAAAATCACAGCATGGCCACAAAATATTTCCATTTCGGAAGCTTAACATTTTCCTTGCGAAACAATCTGGTTTCGTTTGTTCTGTTATGTTGTTCTTTTCAGGATCAATTTTTGTTAGCCCTTAACCATCAGAAGGAACTGAAAACATTGCAATTCTAACATCAGCAGCCTGAATGCCCTTGTGAGGCAGTTTAAAAACACTGAAGCAGGAGATTAAATATGGATTGAAGAAACATGAAATAAATGAAAGGGGTAGGGGTAGAGATAGGTGAAGGAGGGGGGAAATAGTTGCCCAGTCTTTCTGTTTGGTAGGAAACAGGAGACTGCTGAGTACTGCTGCGGCTTCCTCTTTCTTGGCTTGTCATGTTTCCTCACTCCCTAACCTTGCTCCTGCTGCCTTTCTGTGAGTTAGAAGAATTTTTCTTCCATCTCCACTGCTCTCCAGGGCCATCTGTTGACTCTTTCCCAGGCCCTTTTTATTCTGCCTTTCTCCTACCCTCTTGAGCCAGCAGTCAAAGAACCAGTGAGAGAAAGCATTCCCAAACTGGAGATAAGGGAAAGAAGACAGTTGGCCTGGGTTGTGGCATCTGTGCTGGCTCTTCAGAAAATGGAAGTAAAGTAAGGTGATATGAGTAAAGTAAAATACATGTGACACCCTCCAGTTTTGCCTTTAAAAATCCCTTTCAGTGTACATACTTCAGATTTTGTGATTTTTTTTTAAAGGTGTTTATCAGTATTGTTGTGTATGGATGGGATGAGGAAGTCTAAAGTGAGGCTTGTACAAGTACATTAACCAGAAAAGGAAAGATGAAGAAGGTGTAAACAAGGATAAACAATGCTGAAAACCTGGTAACAATGAATGAGGTAACAATGACTGAAGTAATGCACATTTTGCCTTAGTCTTCAATGGCAAGATCTCTTCTTACATCTCTCAAGTGGATGAACAGCAAAATAAAGACTGAGGGAGCAAAGTCCTTTCCACAGCTAGTAAAGATCAGGTTTGTGACCATCTGAGGAACCTGAATGTATGTAGGTCCATGGAATGTGATGAGATACATTGCAGAGTCCTGAGCAATTTCACTGATGTAGCTGCCAAGCCACTCTCCATATTTGAAAAGTCACAACAGTTATGTGAAGTCCTGGGTGACTGGAAAAGGGAAACAAAGGTTAGAAAGGAGGACTCTGGGAGCTACAGCTGAGTCAGCCTGCCCTCAGCGCCTGGGAAGATCCTCACACAGATCCTTTTAGAAGCTGTGCTAAGGCAGAGGGAGAACAGGGAAGTGATTCAAGACAGCATGGCTGCACCAAGGGAAGTTCCTTCCTGATCAGCTTAGTGGCCTTTGTTGGAGGAAACTACATCAGTGGTCCAGGGAGGAACTACAGTACAGAATTTTATGGATTTCTGTAAAGCCTTTGACACAGTTCCCCCTCCCACCCTCTACCCCAGCACTCTTCTCTCTAAATTGGAGAGATGCATTTGATGGGTGGATGTTTCGTGGATAAGGAATCAGTTGGAAAATGGTGGCCAGTGGGTAGTGATTAATAGCTCAGAGTCCTGCTGGACATCAGTGAAGAATGGTGTCTCTCAGCAGAACATGCTGGGATCAGTGTTTTTCAATGTCTTCATTAATGACACAGGCAAAAGAATCAAGAGCACCCTCAGCAAGTGTGCAGATGACACATCTGAAGGACAGGATGCTATGCTGAGGAACTTGCACAAGCTTGAGAAGTGGGTCTTTGGGAATCTCATGGAGAGCCACCCCCAGCACAGGCTGGGTATGAACAGATGGAGAGCAGCCCTGGGGAGAAGGACTTGGGGTGCCAGTGGAAGAGAGGCTGGACATGACATGACCATGGGCACTCCCAGCCCAGAAAGTCAAACGTGGCCTGAGATGCATCCAACGCAGCATGGGCAAAAGGGAGAGAGGGGATTCTACCCCTCTGCTCTGCTCTGGTGAGACCCCAACTGGAGCCCTGCATCAGCTCTGGGGTCCCAGCACAGGAAGGATGTGGACCTGCTCGAGAGAGTCCAGAGAAGGTCCAATAAGTTGATTAAAGGGATGAAGCACAGGTTTTGTATGATTTTTAATAAACGCCCGTTCCAACCCAGACTGTTATATGATTCTATGATTGTATCTGCACTAAAAAAAAATGTTAGGGGAGAAAATTCAGCCCAGGTTTTTGAAGCCAAATAGCTCCAGACTGCCCAGAACACTTCAGAAAACAGTTTACACATCCCAGTGAAGTGTGTTCTGAATAAGTGAGTACAAGGATGCTTGGTGGGCAAAATCTCTACTTGCACTATGAAAAAGCAAGGCTTGTGTTTTCCTTATGCATCTCAGCAGAGCTAAGTCTTGTTCATTCTGCCTGTACAGTGAGAAGTGTCAATAATAGCCATTGTAAGTGAAAGGTCTATTTCTCATCACTATGAGTTTGGTCTGTGTCTGTTTTTCTTTTTCCTTCTTTTTCCTCAGTGTCATTTCTGGAGAGAAAACCTGTGCTTTCTCTGCTCTTTTTGCTCTGTTTACTGGAAGTGTCCACTTTGTGCTAAATTCCTATTGATTCTGATTGTTCTTCAAAGAAAAGCAACTTCTAGCATGGTTATTTGTTGCAGATGCTTTTGGCTGTCAGCTTTTTATAGTCAAAGAATTCCCTTATTCTTCAAAGCAATACAGTACTGTGAAAACCTGCTTCAAAAGAAATAGTTGGAAATAGTACCTTTTTGGTTTTGTGCAGCACTTTTGGTCTGCAGCTACCACTAGAGGAAAGTTGGCTCAGACAAGTAAAAATGTTCTTTACAGGACCTCCTGCCAGGCTGATCTAAGAACCTCTAAAGTCAGGGCACGAGTAAAGTGAAATTGGATTTAATTCTAAAAGTCATTACATTGCATGAAATAGTGACCTTCACCAAAAGATGTCTGAGAGGGTCAGAATAGCACACTAGTGTATATATGACTTAGAGAATTACTGTGTGCTAGACCAGGGTTCCTAAGTAGATTTTTCCCTATTACCCAAGTGAATAATTCTTCATATGTGTTGCCTAAATGTTTCCAAAAGTCTTGCAAGGTCATTCCTCTGTGCTTAAAAATCTGGTCCCCATTAACTGGTTGTCATGCAAGTCTATGACTGCCTTACATAGGGGACTGCCACCTTGTCTTGTAACTAGTCATCCTTAAAGGACACAACGACAAAATTATTGATGGCTAAATTGTTCTTTCTGCTCTCACCTTTTTGACAGTGCTTTTATTCTGATATATTTTACCTGCACAGTGTAATTACTCTGACTTGTAATTATCTTTCTGTTGTCATGAATTATTGTTTATTAGTTAATAAGAGGAGACTAGAATGACCCATGACTAACCTGGTAGTCTGACACACCCACAATCATCTATAACTTCACTTCTTTATAACAGATTTTGTTCTGGTTCATCAGATGGACCAAAAAAATGTGTACAAAGCATTTCCCTTTCTAAAAGAGTGAATTATTAAATTCATAATGCAGAGACATTCTAATTCAGGTATTTTTAATAAAAAGGCAAAGCATTTTACTGAGCAGCCTTGTGCAGGCAATCTGTGGTAGCCTTGGGCATCAGATTGTGTCTGATGCCAGGTGACCGTGCATTTTAGGGGCATGCATGAAGCTGGCATAGTGGGGCTGTAATGCTGTACCCAACTGGAAGGAAGAGCATTGAGGACAAGGAGTTTGCTGGGGTAAAAGACAAGGAAACAATGGCATTCTCAGGGCCTCTCGAGCAAAGGGGCAATAGAGGCATTTCCAAGCTAAGGGTCCATAACCAGCTCAGGTTAAAGGGCATCAAGAGGCATGGTGGGCTGCAGTAACAAATCCAAACTTCAAGAGAGGGCAGGCTGAGGCCAAAAGTGTTTGTGAACTATGGCAGTGGTGAAAAAAGCAGGCTGTCTTTGAATGACTCATTCTGAGATCTTAACTTCTACAGAGAGACCACCAAGGGGGAAGCTTGTGAATGTTTTATTGTGTGATCCCCCCACAACTGAAAATAAATAGTGCTGTGTGTTAGAATCTAACAAATGGATCATTTATGTCCTCCTTGTACCACCTGAAATTTTAAAGAACTCTGTCTTCTCAGCTATTCTTCTTTCCTCACCCCCATCTCTAATAGGGTAGCAATTAGGAGTTGTACTCTTCCTGTAGTTTTTAAAAATATTTTGCATAAAGAAGCAGGTATTGCTGTTCTATATGGTATCATGTACTCACTTGGCACCTCTGGTTTCTTCTTCCACATCTGGATTCAGCTTTTCTTACAGTGAAATTTAGCAATGTTCTCTTTTGGCCTCAGGGATTTGGCAGTAAAAAGGAGCTTTCTTCTCAGAAAGTTTTTGACTCTGGAAAATATTTGGCACTGTTCAGGATAGTTCTCGGCTCACTCCATAACAAACTCATTGGCTTCTGGAAAGGAATAAGAATATTGGATCATTTGTCTAGTTCTAGTGTACACTGGCTTTGGGCTAATAAACTCCTTCCAAATGTCTTGAACAATTTGTCACATAATCCCTCAGCTACTGCTGTGAGCTACCTCTAGCTTTAGCCTGGATATAGCGGAATAAAAGAATAAAGGAGATTAAATAAATATTGCTGGCAATCTTTCACTACTCTATTGTCATCAAATGCTTGATAATAACAGTGGTCTCTGAAAGAGTACATCAGATATGCATTTGGAAGGTCTATATAAACAAGCTTTATTGATTCCAAGACACGATTTCTTCCAGCTTTGACCTTTTGTGGTTTTCTGTCTAGTCATCAGTCAGCAGCAAAGTTCTCCAAACATTATGGGTGTGCTCAGGACTTGCCCAAATACTGGTGCCCTCCACATTACTGGATATCTGCATGCTTTCCAGGGAAAGAGCACAATTGTTTGATCATAGAAAAGGGTGATATTAATATAAATATTTCCTCCCTACTTCTAGTTCAGGCTCTACCAGTGCAACAAGGCACCTGTGCTAGTTTTGAAATCAATAAATATTTTGGTTAAGGTTTTTACTGCAAGCCAACCTTCCCTGATCCAGTTTACTGAAACAGAATTTGCCTCTGTAAGGATGCTAAGGAGAGCTTCAACCATGAACATAACTGCATCATTGCTGCTGTGTCTGTGCTACTGTAGTGGGTCTGTGGTCTGTCCCAAGCTGCATTGCTCAGCATGGGCTGGCAAATCATAGGAGGCAATGTGCGAATCAGTTGAGTGATGCTACTTCTCTGCTAATGAACCTGAAGACGAAACTGCAAACAAATTCAGGACTATCCTTCCAGTCTTCCACCTGAACTTGGGGCATGCGCTGCTGCAGGACCATCCTTTAAGTTGCGTGTGGTAAGTGGTTGGACTCACCAGCATGACAGTCCATTCTGCTGAATTCAGCTGTATAACACACTTCCTGTATGTGCTAAAAAGAGCTGTTTTGCTTGCACTGTAATGTATGTTGTATGGAGTCTGAAGGTCCAAGCTCAAAAATGTCTTTATATATATGAAATTGTACTCTTGCAAATAGGCTGCAATTTAAAGCTCTGTATAAATAAGTGTAACTTTATGCAACAACCTCATATACCAAATACAATGGGGAAACTGTCATCTTGCAGATAAAAGTTTGAAACAAGAAGAGACTGAATGACTATTGTTATGCATTAATCATTTAATTTTATTGCAGATACATGTGGCTGGAAATAGAAGCATGTGGCATGGCACACACAGAAGCAGTATCTCGAAATAACTCTCAAAACCACATTTTAGCTTTGATCCTGCCAATATGAGAGAACAGTAGATCATTTCCCAAAATACTGGACATGACGTTGCATGACGTTTATGTAAGCCATATAACACACTTTTAGTAAATACTATAGGCAACAAAGATAATTTTATAATGATTTACAGTTTCCCCATGACTTTTATTGAAGAAAATGGGGATGACTCATAGAGATACTTCCACATGCCCCATCTGTCAGCTTCATGTATCAGCACATCAACTACCTTTCTGAAGCCTTATGTAAGGGTAGAAAGACCACCTGAAGTGCAATGCAAGCAAACACTTCCCTGCCCTCCCCTGCTGCGCTGAGTCAGTGTGCAGCATTTTGTTTGCATATTTGGGGGTGTCATGTTTAAACCTAGATAGTAACTAAACACCACATAGGAACCTACTCACTCTCTCCTGGTGGAATGGGGAAAAAAATCAGAAGGGTAGAAATAAAAAACCATTATGAGTTATGAACAATTTAATAGGTAAAGCAAAAGCCGCTCATGCAAGCAAAGCAAAACAAGGAATTCAGTTATCACTTCTGATGGGTAGGCAGGTGTTCAATAATCCCCAGCAAAGCAGGGCTCCAACACATGTAACTCAGGATGACAAACATCATTGCTTCAAATGACCCCCTGCTTCCTCCTTCTTCCTCTCTGTATATACTGAGCACAGTGCCCTGTAATCTGGGATATCCCTTATGTCAGCTGGGTTCAGCTGTTCCAGCTGTATCCCCTCCCAGCTCCTCGTGTACCCTCAGCCCACTCTAATGGGGTGGTAGGAGGAGTAGAAAATGCCCTGACACAGCTCAGCAATAAATAAAACATTCCTGAGTTATCAACACTCTCTTTAGCACAAATCTAAAATGTTAATGTAGAGGGGGGCCACGGAGGTGTCTTCTGTGAGAAGCTGCTGGAAGCTGCCACCATGTCCAGCAGAGACAATCCCTGATGGCTCTGAGGATGGACAGCTGTGGCCAAGGCTGGGCCAATGAGAGAGGCTGGAAACGCCTCTGTGATAACATCTTTAAGGGGAAAATCAAAACAAAGTGTGCGCAGTTCAGTTCTACCCAGAGAAGAGGAGGAGGTGAGACCATGTGAGGGAAATCACATGGAGACACCAAGGTCAGTGCAGAAGGAGGAGCAGGAGCTGCTCCAGGTGCCAGAGCTGGGATACCTCTACAGGCTGTCGTGAGACCAGGGTGAAGCAGCTGTGTCCTGCAGCCATGGGGATCTGCATGGATGCAGAGATCCACCCACAGCCCATGGGGATCCATGGGGGATGCAGAGATCCACCTACAGCCTGAGGGGATCCACAGGGATGCAGAAATCCATCCACAGCCTGTGGAGATCCACAGGGATGCAGAGATCCACCCACAGCCCTGGGGACCCATGGGGGGTGCAGAAATCCATCCACAGCCTGTGGAGATCCACAGGGATGCAGAGATCCACCCACAGCCCTGGGGACCCATGGGGGGTGCAGAGATCCACCCACAGCCCATGGGGATCCATGGGGGATGCAGAGATCCACCCACAGCCCTGGGGACCCATGGGGGGTGCAGAGATCCACCCACAGCCCATGGGGATCCATGGGGGATGCAGAGATCCACCCACAGCCTGTGGGGATCCATGGGAGATGCAGAGATCGACCCACAGCCCTTGGGGAAGGTGTCCATGCTGGAGCAGGCGGATGGATACCTGGAGGAAGCTGTGATCCAGTGGGAGACCCAGTGGAGAGAGATGGCCCTGCTTCCAGGCTGGAGCAGCATTTCCTTGGAGGTCTGCGCCCCATGGAAGAACAACCCAAACCACAGCAATTTGGGAGGAATGTGTGCCCATGGGAAGGACTCACGTTGCAGCAGCTTTGATAGGGCTCACTGGAGAATTGTGTCTCATGGGAGGGACCCATGGCCTCACAGGGAAGGATTCCTCTCCCTGAGTAGTGTAAGAACACCTTGGGTGACAAACTGACCAAAACCCCATGCCCTCTCTCCTTGTGCTTCAGTGGAAAGGAGGGAGGGGCTGGGGGAAGACAGGTGTTTTTTAAGGGATTATTTTACTTCTCATGATCCTCCTCCAATGCTGCTAGTAAAAAATTCACTTTGTGGCTTTAAGCTGAACCTGTTTTGCTCTTGGAGTATTTTCTCCTGGTCCTTCTATCAACTCATGAACACTTTGATAGTTTTTTTTCTTTCCTCTGCCCAGTTGTGGCAGAGGAGGGTGACCAAGCAGCTTTTGTGTGTGCCTGGTATTTAGCCAGTGTCAAAACAAGACAACAACAAATTCTGTTTTAAAATAGTTCTTCCTCTCACCCAGGCTTGAAAAGCACTAGCAATGGTGCTTTTGAAAAAGCACCACTGGAAGCTTGTTAGGCTAGCTATATTCATTCTTTCAATACCTGACAAATAAAAGGATTCAATAAGAATTTTTTAATGTGCATCTTGTGATTCCTGGAATGTAAAGAAATGAAGACAGATGCAGAAAAAATATGTTCTCACTTGTGCCCTTAATACTTTGAATGATACTTGAATAAACAAAAATAGTAAAAAAATTGTAGACCTTGGTTAAAATGAATTTGTTCATTAGTAGGAGTACTTGTTACTCAGTTGCTGAATAAGAACTTCTGAAACACTATCAAGGTTTCAGGGCTCAAGTAACAATCATGACAATCTCAATTTAAACAAATTAAAAGCTAAATCTCTTGAGTTAGCCTGTAAAGCAAGCCACTAGTATTAGATAAAGTATGAAATGTGAAAATCAGGTCTTTAATGGAGAAAAAAGGTGGCTTATATTTATTCTTGTCTTTAAGTTTTAGGCTGCTTACACATTAGTTCTTACAGTTAATTTTAACAAGAGAGGATGATGTTTGTATGGCAGCCTGCATAACAGTAGCAGGTCGGTCAGATAAAAACCATGTAAAAACTGTGTTTAAGCAAATAATCTCTTCCATGAGTGATAAAAAGGTTGTTCCCTCCAGTAATAGCAACAAAATTACTGTGTGAAGCTAGAAGGAAGTGCCAAATTTCCAGCAAAGCATGGTTTAGTGAAATCATTTAGTAAAGGGAGAATGGAGAAGACTTCTGGCCTTTGGGCAGCTGGACAGGATTGGCAGTGCTGTGTTAGCAGTTACACCTGATCATCTTGCACGTCTGTTCCAATCTAAATGACACTATGATTCTGCAATTCCTATGTCTGCATTATCTGTCTAAAGGGTAAACGTAACCATTGAAAGCACTATCTTCATCTGCCATTTTCATGACTTGAAGGAAATCTCTCTGTCATTGTTGCTGTCTTTAGAGCACAAAGAACCGAGCCAAAACCTGGCTTTAAGGCAGGCCTTACACAGAGAATGCCGAGGTCGAGTGGAAGGAGGACAGCAAACACCTGCTGCTTGAGTTTGTGAATTAGAAAGGCATGGTTGACCCCTTAGCTAGCACACCTCATTCTGATGTCCAAGAGCTTAGCTCCAAGCAGGTCTTCAATTTCTGGTTGAGTTTCTGGGGACAGATGCCCACCAGCAGACAGTATCCTTGGAGAGCACTGCTTCTACAGTCAGTGTCTGGTTTTGGCTGGTAAATGGCTATTCAAGGCTCAGATGCAATGAAGCTGCTTCATTTTTGTACTCTCTTTTCCAGTCATATTTTCCAGACATGAGCAGCAGGTGGAATGGGCTGATTGTGAGAGCTCAGTGACATGTATGGAAGGCTCAGTAAGGCTGGACATGAGCTGTGGCTGCACATGAAGCACAGCCACCATGGGTGTTGCAGGCTGAGCAGAGCCAGCTGGTCAGCTGGGCTGTTCTCAGGCAGGTCTTTGAGCTTGAGAAGTTGGGGAAACATGTAAAGGGGATGTGTGTGTTGGGGAAGGTCTCTGCATAGTCCTAATAGAGAGCAGAGACCTTACCCCTGTTTGAACCCTTGGCAGATTCTTCACCTAAACATGGGGAAATGTGGCACCAACTCTGAGATTGTATAACATTTTTGCTGGCAGGGATGAATGGCAAAGTCCAGCAAGAAGGGGTGGGGTGTTCTCAAGAGCAGTCTCAGGAGAGATGCTTCTCACTCAGAGGAGCTATGAGAAGTCCATGTGAATACTAAGCACTGGGCTAGCTGAGGGCAGAACCTTTCACGGCACTGTATCATGAGAAATGATGAGCTTTTCAGAGTGCTGCACTTTCCCATCATCATCAGTTCAATCTCACGATGATTCAGCTTAGTCAGGGCTCTCTGTATTTGGGAACAGTGCAATGCCAGAAACAGTGCTGCTGCTAAACAAAATAAACCTAATAAAACACAGGCATTGTCTGAATAGATCAGACTTCAGGTCTGTCTATTCCAGACTCCTCTGTCTCAGATAGATGAGACCATTTAAAGACAGTGGTGGAAAATAACAGCAAGCAGATGTGGACTAAGCTGCCCTGTTCCTTCTCTGCCACTGTATTAAGTCTCACTTTGGCCCATAATAAATATTGGCTTGAGACCTAAAGTATGAGTTTTAATAACCTTTCCAAAATATTTTCCACTGATTGTAACTCTGGCTGTTGTTATTATTTCTTTATAAAAGTTCAGCCTTTTTTTTTATTTCAAAACAAAACTTACAGTGTTCATCTTAGAAATAATTTGGTTTTTTTTCAACATTTTGGCACAATTCCTTATGTGGCTTGGTATAGGAGAAGTAGCGAGTACATACAACATTTTTTCTAAGTTACTTTTGAATCCAAATTATGAATGGTAGAAAATAGAAAATAGAAAAAAGTGACAACAAAGCAAAAGGAGCACAAGTCTCGCTAACTCTGTAATGCAGATGGAATTCTAGGTCACTTTTTTTTTTGACTCACTAGACACAGCCTGTAATTTTGTTGTTCTTCTCTTTTGGGTCCCTGAGTATTTCAGGGTTTTGCAGAATATTTTAGTTTTCATTTGGTGGATATCATAACGTGAAAAGTATAGAATAGTTTGAAAAATGCAGAGCATTTAAAGAAAGCATGATTTTTACTTGTTCTTTGTAGCTTTAGCCCTCCCTCTGCTATCATATTAGAGGTATGCTATTATCAGGATTTCCCCAAATATTTTCTGCTTTCCCATATTTTTATGTGTGCTTACAATAATCTTTCTTTCTTTCTCTTTCTTTCTTTCTTTCTTTCTTTTTCTTTCTTTCTTTCTTTCTTTCTTTCTTTCTTTCTTTCTTTCTTTCTTTCTTTCTTTCTTTCTTTCTTTCTCTCTTTCTTTCTTTCTTTCTTTCTTTCTTTCTTTCTTTCTTTCTTTCTTTCTTTCTTTCTTCCTTTCTTTCTTCCTTTCTTCCTTTCTTCCTTTCTTCTTTTCTTTCTTTTCTTTCTTTCTTTCTTGCTTTCTTCCTTTCTTTCTGCCTTTCTTTCTGCCTTTCTTTCTTTCTGCCTTTCTTTCTTTCTGCCTTTCTGCCTTTCTTTCTTTCTGCCTTTCTTCCTTTCTTCTTTTCTTTCTTTTCTTTCTTTTCTTTCTTTTCTTTCCCACCACAAAATCAGTCTCTATTCCTACAGTAAATTCATTCTCCCTGATGGTAAATTCACATACAGAATTCTCGGTGGCAGGTTCTGACCAGGGCTGCATAAAAATTAGCTTGTAGAAAATTGTGTCAAGTTAGGTAAAGAACAAAAGCAAACTGACTTCAAAGGGAATGAACCAAGTGGAATCTATAGTTACTATGCACTAGGGGTTTAACAGACCCTGTCCTAACAAAAACCAAAAACCACCTACAAAACAAGCAATAATCAGACCTGCCTTTCTTTCTGTTATGCTTAGGAACTGCTTGCACTGCTTTTAGAACAAATTACAATCAAAAGTAGATCTTTGATATTGTTTGGGTTGCAACATTGCTAACAGCACTTTGTATTTCCTGGTATTCCACTAGTAATTCACTGTGACTTCCCGACTCCCCATGTCTGCACCAGTCTACAGACACAGAGAGAGTCTCAGCTGGCAAATCTGACTTGCCTGGCTACAGATGAAATCTGGCTAGCTTCCCAAAGATTAGGCGCCTGGACAAGCTTCCTCTTGCTGTTTTTGGTTTTTTTGTGCCTTTTTTTCCCCCTTCCCCTTTCTAGTCAGTCACTGATGTGTGTATATCTAGCAAAGACACAGTGAACTCACTAACTGTCTGGCATGTTCTCATGCTTGTTCTCCTTGTTTCTTTTTCTTCCCTTCTTTTGGGAGGGTGCAAAAGAGTTTCAAAACAGAGAGGAGGTTAACAAGACTTTTAAAGAGTCTATTTCTCCCCATTTTTTTCTCATCAGCTTAGCTGATCACATTAAAACTATGTCTGCTCTCCTTTATGAGATGGCATGTCTTTAAATGCTACTGCTCTTTAATTAGGTCTGTCCACTTGTGCGTTTTATTATAGTTTATAAGATTCTTACCTTTTGAAGACAAAATTACTTTACTTGACTGGAATTCAAAGACAGCCCTTACTTGTGAGTGGATCGTGCTGTCTTTAACTGGAGAGGCCATGCACAGCAAATCTTAGACCTGTATCAGACAACAGGAATGCGCCTACTCTTGCATACTGAAAGTTCTGGGAGGGAAGTGAGGAGGAAGCAAAAGGGGATAAAAAGACAACTTACATCCTAAAGGATGGAAAGGACTGTTTACAGTGTATGCCTTAGATCTGAAAAGGCAACCATCCAGCAAGTTTGGACTTGAGTGCCTGAACAGTCACTTAATCTTATTTTACTTTTAGGCACTCTCCTGTGTGCAGGGTATGAAGCCAAATTGCTAATATGTTAGTCACAGCTTTTTTAATATCATTCTAGGGGAACTTTTTTCTCTATCCCTCACTCTTTACTTCCCCCACAAAACCCATTAAAATAGTTGATTGTCCCTGACTTGTCAGGTGCAAAAGAAATGAATTGCATTGCTCCTGGAGATGAAAGGGACTCAGTTGTTTGATGTGGGGCTCTGGTAGGGGTACCCCACTGCCTACATGAGGTGCAAACACAGAACACTGCTCCCAAGACAGGTTAAATATCCATTCTGTGTGCAAAAAATAACAGTTTTTTAGACTCCTGCTTGTAGCATGGTGATGTAAGAGAGCATATGTCCACTGCAAAAATCCTCTCACAGAAGTATGTAACCACAGGAATATCAAATAATTCCCTCTTTGTCCACTGACTGCCTTTTTCAGCTATCCCAGATGAGTCTGCTAAACCTGGCTTTGGATACTTGTTAACGAGTACAGAGTAAGTAGAGAGAAAAGATTAAAGGAAGAATACAATCTGTGTGAAACAGTGGCCCTGACTCTAAAGAAGCAGATGATCTAAGGGAAGGAAGAGCTTCCCTTTAAACAAGAGACTCCTCATGCAATGCAAATGATCCCATATGCAGCTGCCACTGGCAGACAGCCACCCGTCTACAGAAGAATAAAGTCAAAGCAACAATTCCCCTGAACCCTGAAGCTCAGTGACTTCAAACAAGAGAAAAAGAAAAAGTGACATGTTTTTTTCCACTGAATTCTTTCCATCTCTAAACTGTATTGATGACCTCATCAGCTACAGCTGTCAACTTGGAGCTTAGCTTCTTTCTGTCCAATGGACAACATCTGGTGCCATCTATGTATTTGTATCTAGGATGGGAAACATGTGGACCGTGCTGCCTCAAAAATGTCTAATGATGGTCTTAAAAAACAAACCTTAACTTTTGCTCAGAGTGGCAAGCACATACAATTCCATTAGCTTAGGGGGGGACTAAGAAGGGTACATTGACACAGGTAATTGAGGGACTCTTACCTCATTAGGCAAATTTTACTGACAGCTAGCTGTGACCATCTCAGTTTTACATACTTGTGTAATCTCTGCAGATAGTCACGATGATAAGGAGTCTGTCAATTAGTGAGGTAAAACCAACATCTCTACTGCCCTCATCTATCCTCTGCAGGAGACTCTGGGCTCTTGGTAGTTCATCTAGATATTTTCAAGTAATTCAAAAGGTGCTGTTCACCTTGAAAATGTGACCCTTGCCTTTCTTTGGGGGCAAATTTTCAAATCCAGAAATGTAGTCCAGGCTGCAATGTCTCTTATTCCCTAGACATGAAGTTCCAGGTGCTTGGAATGAGCTGGGACTATAGTACCACTGGTGCTGGAAACGTGATAGATTTCAGGAGATCTTCTCTATACCATAGTGCAATATATATTTAAATGTATTTACAACTTCCCAGCAAATCTCTTTGATGCATAAAGACATCATTGGATTTTCATAAACTCACAAAAGTTTGGTAGCTGCCATCACTGTCATAGCTGTTTACTGAGGAGCACCTTCAAGTATCCATACAGTCTTAAGTCTTGGTGCCAAGTACTTTGCAAATGCATGGAGGGAGTGATGCCTCCCCAAAAAACTTACAATGCGAGGTTCCAATTCAGCAAAATGTGTTTTGCTGTGTGGTCACACACACGCATGTGCGTGGTGGGAAGGAGTCTACTTGGGTTAAGATTACAACCACATCTTAAAGTCAATGGCAAATTTTGGTGCTTTGCTGAATCAAGCTTTACTGCTAGACAAGAAAAAGGAACAAGAGAGGGAAAGTGAGAAGCCATGTGGCAAATTAAAAAGCTGCTTTTGTTTTGCGTCTTGCAAACATGCAGCGAGGAAGTATGCTGTGATATCTACCTGCTAAATGCTTAGTTTTTGTGAGAATGGATTTGGTACCAGGATTTGAGGAATTGCAAAGATTTAGACAGTTTTGGAAAAACACTCCTTGTGGGAGTGGCTGATAAGCTCACAGTTGAGATGGATACTATAAAGTGGAGGAGTAGAAACTGACCTGAAAATGCAGGAGTGGATAAAAAGCCGCACAAAGCTGTGGAAGAAGCTTAGGAATGAAAAGCACTACTGGCTTTTTCTCTACATTTTTGCCAAAAAACTGTCATAGCCTTGTCAAAGAGGAAGAGGGCCAAGAGCTCAGTTTAAATATTTTTTTTAGGTGAAAATGGCTAGCTTCTACTAGAATTGTGTGCTTAACATAGAGACTTGTGTTTGAAACATGCATCAATCAGACATGCTAACATTTGTCAAGAATGATAGGAGTTACTTCTATGTTAATATTCATATTACCTGCAGTACCTGAGTTGAAATTTCATTCTGCTCCTA